>NW_027011420.1:152500-235000 GCF_036934945.1 Oncorhynchus masou masou | reverse complement strand
GTGCCTTGCGAAAGTATTTGGCCCCCTTGAACTTTGCGACCTTTTGCCACAATTCAGGCTTCAAACATAAAGATATAAAACTGTATTTTTTTTATGAAGAATCATTAACAAGTGGGACACAATCATGAAGTGGAACGACATTTATTGGATATTTCAAACTTTTTTAACAAATCAAAACTTGAAAAATTGGGCGTGCAAAATTATTCAGTCCCCTTAAGTTAATACTTTGTAGCGCCACCTTTTGCTGCGATCACAGCTGTAAGTCGCTTGGGGTATGTCTCTATCAGTTTTGCACATCGAGAGACTGAAATGTTTTCCCATTCCTCCTTGCAAAACAGCTTGAGCTCAGTGAGGTTGGATGGAGATCATTTGTGAACAGCAGTTTTCAGTTCTTTCCACAGATTCTCTATTGGATTCAGGTCTGGACTTTGACTTGGCCATTCTAACACCTGGATATGTTTATTTTTGAACCATTCCATTGTAGATTTTGCTTTATGTTTTGGATCATTGTCTTATTGGAAGACAAATCTCCGTCCCAGTCTCAGGTCTTTTGCAGACTCCATCAGGTTTTCTTCCAGAATGGTCCTGTATTTGGCTCCATCTATCTTCCCATCCATTTTAACCATCTTCCCTGTCCCTGCTGAAGAAAAGCAGGCCCAAACCATGATGCTGCCACCATGATGCTGTTTGACAGTGGGGATGGTGTGTTCACGGTGATGAGCTGTGTTGCTTTTACGCCAAACATAACGTTTTGCATTGTTGCCAAAAAGTTCAATTTTGGTTTCATCTGACCAGAGCACCTTCTTCCACATGTTTGGTGTGTCTCCCCGGTGGCTTGTGGCAAACTTTAAACGCCACTTTTTATGGATATCTTTAAGAAATGGCTTTCTTCTTGCCACTCTTCCATAAAGGCCAGATTTGTGCAATATATGACTGATTGTTGTGCAATGGACAGAGTCTCCCACCTCAGCTGTAGATCTCTGCAGTTCATTCAGAGTGATCATGGGCCTCTTAGCTGCATTTCTGATCAGTCTTCTCCTTGTATGAGCTGAAAGTTTAGAGGGACGGCCAGGTCTTGGTAGATTTGCAGTGGTCTGATACTCCTTCCATTTCAATATTATCGCTTGCACAGTGCTCCTTGGGATGTTTAAAGCTTGGGAAATCTTTTTGTATCCAAATCCGGCTTTAAACTTCTTCACAACAGTATCTCGGACCTGCCTGGTGTGTTCCTTGTTCTTCATGATGCTCTCTGCGCTTTTAACGGACCTCTGAGACTATCAC
Source organism: Oncorhynchus masou masou (assembly GCF_036934945.1). Taxonomy (NCBI): domain Eukaryota; kingdom Metazoa; phylum Chordata; class Actinopteri; order Salmoniformes; family Salmonidae; genus Oncorhynchus; species Oncorhynchus masou. Next base: position 233,719 of record NW_027011420.1, on the reverse strand, counting down.
AGTGCAGTTGCATTTATACGGAGACTTGATTACACACAGGTGGATTGTATTTATCATCATTAGTCATTTAGGTCAACATTGGATCATTCAGAGATCCTCACTGAACTTCTGGAGAGAGTTTGCTGCACTGAAAGTAATGGGGCTGAATAATTTTGCACGCCCATTTTTTCAGTTTTTGATTTGTTAAAAAAGTTTGAAATATCCAATAAATGTCGTTCCACTTCATGATTGTGTCCCACTTGTGGTTGATTCTTCACAAAAAAATACAGTTTTATATCTTTATGTTTGAAGCCTGAAATGTGGCAAAAGGTCGCAAAGTTCAAGGGGGCCAAATACTTTCGCAAGGCACTGTACATATGAGATCAGCAATGTAGGGTATGTAAACATTATTAAAGTGGTGTTATTTAAAGTGACTAATGATACCTTTATTAAGTCTATTTATTTATGTGTCCAGAGAAATGAGTCTCTATGTCGGCAGCAGCCTCTCTGAGTTAGTAGTGGATGTTTAGCAGTCTGATGGCCTTGAGCTAGAAGCTGTTTTTCAGTCTCTTGATCCCTGCTTTGATGCACCTGTACTGATCTTGCCTTCTGGGTGGTAGCGGGGTAAACAGGCAGTGGCTTGCATGGTTGTTGTCCTTGATGATCTTTTTGGCCTTCCTGTTACATCGGGTGGTGTAGGTGTCCTGGAGGGCAGGTAGTTTGTCCCCGGGGGTGCGTTGTGCAGACCTCACTACCATCTGGAGAGCCTTACGGTTGAGGACGGTGCAATTGCCGTACCAGGCTGTGACACAGCCCGACAGGATGCTCTCGATTGTGCATCTGTAAAAGTTTGTCAGATTTTTGGGTGACAAGCCAATTTCTTCAGCCTCAGGTTGAAGAGGAGCTGTTGTGCCTTCTTCACCACACTTTCTGTGTGGGTGGACCATTTCAGATTGTCCGTGATGTGAACGCGGAAGAACAAAACTTTCCACCCTTTCCACTACTGTCCCGTCGATGTGGATAGGGGGGGTGCTCCCTGAGATGTTTCTTGAAGTCCATGATCATCTCCTTTGTTTTGTTGATGTTGAGTGTGAGGTTGTTTTCCCGACACCACACTCCGAGGGCCCTCACCTCCTCCCTGTAGGCCGTCTCGTCGTTGTTGGTAATCAGGCTTACCACTGTAGTGTCGTCTGCAAATTTGATGATTGAGTTGGAGGCGTGCGTGGCCACACAGTCATGGGTGAACAGGGAGTACAGGAGAGGGCTGACAACGTACCTTTGTGAGGCCCCAGTGTTGAGGATCAGCGGGGTGGATATATAGTTTCTGAAATGTCTGGAAGACTCCTCTATATTCTGGTAATACCCTGTCAGGAACCCCATCTCCTGGTAATACCCTGTCTGGAACCCCATCTCCTGGTAATACCCTGTCTGGAACCCCATCTCCTGGTAATACCCTGTCTGGAACCCCATCTCCTGGTAATACCCTGTCTGGAACCCCATCTCCTGGTAATACCCTGTCAGGAACCCATCCCCTGGTAATACCCTGTCAGGAACCCCATCTCCTGGTAATACCCTGTCAGGAACCCCATCTCCTGGTAATACCCTGTCAGGATCCCCATCTCCTGGTAGTACCCTGTCAGGAACCCCATCTCCTGGTAATACCCTGTCAGGAACCCCATCTCCTGGTAATACCCTGTCAGGAACCCCATCTCCTGGTAATACCCTGTCAGGAACCCCATCTCCTGGTAATACCCTGTCAGGAACCCCATCTCCTGGTAATACCCTGTCAGGAACCCCATCTCCTGGTAATACCCTGTCAGGAACCCCATCTCCTGGTAATACCCTGTCAGGAACCCCATCTCCTGGTAATACCCTGTCAGGATCCCCATCTCCTGGTAATACCCTGTCAGGATCCCCATCTCCTGGTAGTACCCTGTCAGGAACCCCATCTCCTGGTAGTACCCTGTCAGGAACCCCATCTCCTGGTAGTACCCTGTCAGGAACCCCATCTCCTGGTAATACCCTGTCAGGAACCCCATCTCCTGGTAATACCCTGTCTGGAACCCCATCTCCTGGTAATACCCTGTCAGGAACCCCATCTCCTGGTAATACCCTGTCAGGAACCCCATCTCCTGGTAATACCCTGTCAGGAACCCCATCTCCTGGTAATACCCTGTCAGGAACCCCATCTCCTGGTAATACCCTGTCAGGAACCCCATCTCCTGGTAATACCCTGTCAGGAACCCCATCTCCTGGTAATACCCTGTCAGGAACCCCATCTCCTGGTAATACCCTGTCAGGAACCCCATCTCCTGGTAATACCCTGTCTGGAACCCCATCTCCTGGTAATACCCTGTCAGGAACCCCATCTCCTGGTAATACCCTGTCAGGAACCCCATCTCCTGGTAATACCCTGTCAGGAACCCCATCTCCTGGTAGTACCCTGTCAGGAACCCCATCTCCTGGTAATACCCTGTCAGGAACCCCATCTCCTGGTAATACCCTGTCTGGAACCCCATCTCCTGGTAATACCCTGTCAGGAACCCCATCTCCTGGTAGTACCCTGTCAGGAACCCCATCTCCTGGTAATACCCTGTCAGGAACCCCATCTCCTGGTAATACCCTGTCAGGAACCCCATCTCCTGGTAATACCCTGTCAGGAACCCCATCTCCTGGTAATACCCTGTCAGGAACCCCATCTCCTGGTAGTACCCTGTCAGGAACCCCATCTCCTGGTAGTACCCTGTCAGGAACCCCATCTCCTGGTAATACCCTGTCAGGAACCCCATCTCCTGGTAATACCCTGTCAGGAACCCCATCTCCTGGTAATACCCTGTCAGGAACCCATCTCCTGGTAATACCCTGTCAGGAACCCCATCTCCTGGTAATACCCTGTCTGGAACCCCATCTCCTGGTAATACCCTGTCAGGAACCCCATCTCCTGGTAATACCCTGTCAGGAACCCCATCTCCTGGTAGTACCCTGTCAGGAACCCCATCTCCTGGTAGTACCCTGTCAGGAACCCCATCTCCTGGTAATACCCTGTCAGGAACCCCATCTCCTGGTAATACCCTGTCAGGAACCCCATCTCCTGGTAATACCCTGTCAGGAACCCCATCTCCTGGTAATACCCTGTCAGGAACCCATCTCCTGGTAATACCCTGTCAGGAACCCCATCTCCTGGTAATACCCTGTCTGGAACCCCATCTCCTGGTAATACCCTGTCAGGAACCCCATCTCCTGGTAATACCCTGTCAGGAACCCCATCTCCTGGTAGTACCCTGTCAGGAACCCCATCTCCTGGTAGTACCCTGTCAGGAACCCCATCTCCTGGTAATACCCTGTCAGGAACCCCATCTCCTGGTAATACCCTGTCAGGAACCCCATCTCCTGGTAATACCCTGTCAGGAACCCCATCTCCTGGTAGTACCCTGTCAGGAACCCCATCTCCTGGTAATACCCTGTCTGGAACCCCATCTCCTGGTAATACCCTGTCTGGAACCCCATCTCCTGGTAGTACCCTGTCAGGAACCCCATCTCCTGGTAATACCCTGTCTGGAACCCCATCTCCTGGTAGTACCCTGTCAGGAACCCCATCTCCTGGTAATACCCTGTCTGGAACCCCATCTCCTGGTAGTACCCTGTCAGGAACCCCATCTCCTGGTAATACCCTGTCAGGAACCCATCTCCTGGTAATACCCTGTCAGGAACCCCATCTCCTGGTAATACCCTGTCTGGAACCCCATCTCCTGGTAGTACCCTGTCAGGAACCCCATCTCCTGGTAATACCCTGTCTGGAACCCCATCTCCTGGTTGTACCCTGTCAGGAACCCCATCTCCTGGTAATACCCTGCCTGGAACCCCATCTCCTGGTAGTACCCTGTCAGGAACCCCATCTCCTGGTAATACCCTGTCTGGAACCCCATCTCCTGGTAGTACCCTGTCAGGAACCCCATCTCCTGGTAATACCCTGTCAGGAACCCCATCTCCTGGTAATACCCTGTCAGGAACCCCATCTCCTGGTAATACCCTGTCAGGAACCCCATCTCCTGGTAATACCCTGTCAGGAACCCCATCTCCTGGTAATACCCTGTCAGGAACCCATCTCCTGGTAATACCCTGTCAGGAACCCCATCTCCTGGTAGTACCCTGTCAGGAACCCCATCCCCTGGTAATACCCTGTCAGGAACCCCATCTCCTGGTAATACCCTGCCAGGAACCCCATCTCCTGGTAATACCCTGTCAGGAACCCCATCTCCTGGTAATACCCTGTCAGGAACCCCATCTCCTGGTAATACCCTGCCAGGAACCCCATCTCCTGGTAGTACCCTGTCAGGAACCCCATCTCCTGGTAATACCCTGTCAGGAACCCCATCTCCTGGTAATACCCTGTCAGGAACCCCATCTCCTGGTAATACCCTGTCAGGAACCCCATCTCCTGGCAATACCCTGTCAGGAACCCCATCTCCTGGTAATACCCTGTCAGGAACCCCATCTCCTGGTAATACCCTGTCAGGAACCCCATCTCCTGGTAATACCCTGCCAGGAACCCCATCTCCTGGTAATACCCTGTCAGGAACCCCATCTCCTGGTAATACCCTGTCAGGAACCCCATCTCCTGGTAATACCCTGTCAGGAACCCCATCTCCTGGTAATACCCTGTCAGGAACCCCATCTCCTGGTAATACCCTGTCAGGAACCCATCTCCTGGTAATACCCTGTCAGGAACCCCATCTCCTGGTAGTACCCTGTCAGGAACCCCATCTCCTGGTAATACCCTGTCTGGAACCCCATCTCCTGGTAATACCCTGTCAGGAACCCCATCTCCTGGTAATACCCTGTCAGGAACCCCATCTCCTGGTAATACCCTGTCAGGAACCCCATCTCCTGGTAATACCCTGCCAGGAACCCCATCTCCTGGTAATACCCTGTCAGGAACCCCATCTCCTGGTAGTACCCTGTCAGGAACCCCATCTCCTGGTAATACCCTGTCAGGAACCCCATCTCCTGGTAATACCCTGTCTGGAACCCCATCTCCTGGTAATACCCTGTCAGGAACCCCATCTCCTGGTAATACCCTGTCAGGAACCCCATCTCCTGGTAATACCCTGTCAGGAACCCCATCTCCTGGTAATACCCTGTCAGGAACCCCATCTCCTGGTAATACCCTGTCTGGAACCCCATCTCCTGGTAATACCCTGTCTGGAACCCCATCTCCTGGTAATACCCTGTCAGGAACCCCATCTCCTGGTAATACCCTGTCAGGAACCCCATCTCCTGGTAACACCCTGTCAGGAACCCCATCTCCTGGTAATACCCTGTCAGGAACCCCATCTCCTGGTAATGCCCTGTCAGGAACCCCATCTCCTGGTAATACCCTGTCAGGAACCCCATCTCCTGGTAATACCCTGTCAGGAACCCCATCTCCTGGTAATACACTGTCTGGAACCCCATCTCCTGGTAATACCCTGTGTTGAACCCCATCTCCTGGTAATACCCTGTCAGGAACCCCATCTCCTGGTAATACCCTGTCAGGAACCCCATCTCCTGGTAATACCCTGTCATCTCCTGGTAATACCCTGTCAGGAACCCCATCTCCTGGTAATACCCTGTCAGGAACCCCATCTCCTGGTAATACCCTGTCAGGAACCCCATCTCCTGGTAATACCCTGTCAGGAACCCCATCTCCTGGTAATACCCTGTCTGGAACCCCATCTCCTGGTAATACCCTGTCAGGAACCCCATCTCCTGGTAATACCCTGTCAGGAACCCCATCTCCTGGTAATACCCTGTCAGGAACCCCATCTCCTGGTAATACCCTGTCAGGAACCCCATCTCCTGGTAATACCCTGTCAGGAACCCCATCTCCTGGTAATACCCTGTCTGGAACCCCATCTCCTGGTAATACCCTGTCAGGAACCCCATCTCCTGGTAATACCCTGTCTGGAACCCCATCTCCTGGTAATACCCTGTCAGGAACCCCATCTCCTGGTAATAATCTGTCAGGAACCCCATCTCCTGGTAATACCCTGTCAGGAACCCCATCTCATGGTAATACCCTGTCAGGAACCCCATCTCCTGGTAATACCCTGTCAGGAACCCCATCTCCTGGTAATACCCTGTCAGGAACCCCATCTCCTGGTAATACCCTGTCAGGAACCCCATCTCCTGGTAATACCCTGTCAGGAACCCCATCTCCTGGTAATACCCTGTCAGGAACCCCATCTCCTGGTAATACCCTGTCAGGAACCCCATCTCCTGGTAGTACCCTGTCAGGAACCCATCTCCTGGTAATACCCTGTCTGGAACCCCATCTCCTGGTAATACCCTGTCAGGAACCCCATCTCCTGGTAATACCCTGTCTGGAACCCCATCTCCTGGTAATACCCTGTCAGGAACCCCATCTCCTGGTAATACCCTGTCAGGAACCCCATCTCCTGGTAATACCCTGTCAGGAACCCCATCTCCTGGTAATACCCTGTCAGGAACCCCATCTCCTGGTAATACCTTGTCTGGAACCCCATCTCCTGGTAATACCCTGTCAGGAACCCCATCTCCTGGTAATACCCTGTCAGGAACCCCATCTCCTGGTAGTACCCTGTCAGGAACCCCATCTCCTGGTAATACCCTGTCAGGAACCCCATCTCCTGGTAATACCCTGTCAGGAACCCCATCTCCTGGTAATACCCTGTCAGGAACCCCATCTCCTGGTAATACCCTGTCAGGAACCCCATCTCCTGGTAATACCCTGTCAGGAACCCCATCTCCTGGTAATACCCTGTCAGGAACCCCATCTCCTGGTAATACCCTGTCAGGAACCCCATCTCCTGGTAATACCCTGTCAGGAACCCCATCTCCTGGTAATACCCTGTCAGGAACCCCATCTCCTGGTAATACCCTGTCAGGAACCCCATCTCCTGGTAATACCCTGTCAGGAACCCCATCTCCTGGTAATACCCTGTCAGGAACCCCATCTCCTGGTAATACCCTGTCAGGAACCCCATCTCCTGGTAATACCCTGTCAGGAACCCCATCTCCTGGTAATACCCTGTCAGGAACCCCATCTCCTGGTAATACCCTGTCAGGAACCCCATCTCCTGGTAATACCCTGTCTGGAACCCCATCTCCTGGTAATACCCTGTCAGGAACCCCATCTCCTAGTAATACCCTGTCAGGAACCCCATCTCCTAGTAATACCCTGTCCGGAACCCCATCTAGCGGATGCCACACTGTTTATTCATTGGACTTCCTTCACGTTACAGTACATTTTATTTGCTGCTGTAGCAGGCCTGAACTGTTCCTCTGTCACTCTGTCTGTTGTACAAAAAAAAATACTTATTTCAATAAGCTTAAATTAAATGAGTCTCAAGCAATTCCTGATTTTGGAATTATCTTTAAAAAGGGGACTTTGTACTATATGACAAATATTTTGTAGAAAAATTAGAAAGGTTCAGTTTTAACATACTGGTCCCGTAGCTACACTTCCCTGTACATTAGGAAACTAGCCTGGTCCTGTAGCTACACTTCCCTGTACATTAGGAAACTAGCCTGGTCCCTTAGCTACACTTCCCTGTACATGAGGAAACTAGCCTGGTCCTGTAGCTACACTTCCCTGTACATTAGGAAACTAGCCTGGTCCTGTCGCTACACTTCCCTGTACATGAGGAAACTAGCCTGCTCCTGTAGCTACACTTCCCTGTACAATAGGAAACTATCCTGGTCCCGTAGCTACACTTCCCTGTACATTAGGAAACTAGCCTGGTCCTGTAGCTACACTTCCCTGTACATTAGGAAACTAGCCTGGTCCTGTAGCTACACTTCCCTGTACATTAGGAAACTAGCCTGGTCCTGTCGCTACACTTCCCTGTACATGAGGAAACTAGCCTGCTCCTGTAGCTACACTTCCCTGTACAATAGGAAACTATCCTGGTCCCGTAGCTACACTTCCCTGTACATTAGGAAACTAGCCTGGTCCTGTAGCTACACTTCCCTGTACATTAGGAAACTAGCCTGGTCCCTTAGCTACACTTCCCTGTACATGAGGAAACTAGCCTGGTCCTGTAGCTACACTTCCCTGTACATTAGGAAACTAGCCTGGTCCTGTCGCTACACTTCCCTGTACATGAGGAAACTAGCCTGCTCCTGTAGCTACACTTCCCTGTACAATAGGAAACTATCCTGGTCCCGTAGCTACACTTCCCTGTACATTAGGAAACTAGCCTGGTCCTGTAGCTACACTTCCCTGTACATGAGGAAACTAGTCTGGTCCTGTAGCTACACTTCCCTGTACATGAGGAAACTAGCCTGGTCCTGTAGCTACACTTCCCTGTACATTAGGAAACTAGCCTGGTCCTGTAGCTACACTTCCCTGTACATGAGGAAACTAGCCTGGTCCTGTAGCTACACTTCCCTGTACATTAGGAAACTAGCCTGGTCCTGTAGCTACACTTCCCTGTACATGAGGAAACTAGCCTGGTCCTGTAGCTACACTTCCCTGTACATTAGGAAACTAGCCTGGTCCTGTAGCTACACTTCCCTGTACATGAGGAAACTAGCCTGGTCCTGTAGCTACACTTCCCTGTACATTAGGAAACTAGCCTGGTCCTGTCGCTACACTTCCCTGTACATGAGAAAACTAGCCTGGTCCTGTAGCTACACTTCCCTATACATTAGGAAACTAGCCTGGTCCTGTCGCTACACTTCCCTGTGCATGAGGAAACTAGCCTGGTCCTGTAGCTACACTTCCCTGTACATGAGGAAACTAGCCTGGTCCAGTAGCTACACTTCCCTGTACTTTAGGAAAATAGCCTGGTCCTGTCGCTACACTTCCCTGTACATGAGAAAACTAGCCTGGTCCTGTAGCTACACTTCCCTATACATTAGGAAACTAGCCTTGTCCTGTCGCTACACTTCCCTGTGCATGAGGAAACTAGCCTGGTCCAGTAGCTACACTTCCCTGTACATTAGGAAACTAGCCTGGTCCTGTCGCTACACTTCCCTGTACATGAGAAAACTAGCCTGGTCCTGTAGCTACACTTCCCTATACATTAGGAAACTAGCCTGGTCCTGTCGCTACACTTCCCTGTGCATGATGAAACTAGCCTGGTCCTGTAGCTACACTTCCCTGTGCATGAGGAAACTAGCCTGGTCCAGTAGATACACTTCCCTGTACTTTAGGAAACTAGCCTGGTACTGTCGCTACACTTCCCTGTACATGAGAAAACTAGCCTGGTCCTGTAGCTACACTTCCCTATACATTAGGAAACTAGCCAGGTCCTGTAGCTACACTTCCCTGTACATTAGGAAACTAGCCTGGTCCTGTCGCTACACTTCCCTGTACATGAGAAAACTAGCCTGGTCCTGTAGCTACACTTCCCTATACATTAGGAAAATAGCCTGGTCCTGTCGCTACACTTCCCTGTGCATGAGGAAACTAGTCTGGTCCTGTAGCTACACTTCCCTGTACATGAGAAAACTAGCCTGGTCCTAAAGCTACACTTCCCTGTACATTATGAAACTGGCCTGGTCCTGTAGCTACACTTCCCTGTACATTAGGAAACTATCCTGGTCCTGTAGCTACACTTCCCTGTACATGAGGAAACTAGCCTGGTCCTGTAGCTACACTTCCCTGTACATTAGAAAACTAGCCTGGTCCTGTAGCTACACTTCCTTGTACATGAGGAAACTAGCCTGGTCCTGTAGCTACACTTCCCTGTACATGAGGAAACTAGCCTGGTCCTGTAGCTACACTTCCCTGTACATTAGGAAACTAGCCTGGTCCTGTAGCTACACTTCCTTGTACATGAGGAAACTAGCCTGGTCCTGTAGCTACACTTCCCTGTACACGAGAAAACTAGCCTGGTCCTGTAGCTACACTTCCCTGTACATGAGGAAACTAGCCTGGTCCTGTCGCTACACTTCCCTGTACATGAGGAAACTAGCCTGCTCCTGTAGCTACACTTCCCTGTGCATTAGGAAACTAGCCTGGTCCTGTAGCTACACTTCCCTGTACATGAGGAAACTAGCCTGGTCCTGTCGCTACACTTCCCTGTACATGAGGAAACTAGCCTGGTCCTGTAGCTACACTTCCCTGTGCATTAGGAAACTAGCCTGGTCCTGTAGCTACACTTCCCTGTACATGAGGAAACTAGCCTGGTCCTGTCGCTACACTTCCCTGTACATGAGGAAACTAGCCTGGTTCTGTAACTACACTTCCCTGTGAATTAGGAAAATAGTCTGGTTCTGTAGCTACACTTCCCTGTGCATTAGAAAACTAGTCTGGTCCTAAAGCTACACTTCCCTGTACATTAGGAAACTAGTCTGGTCCTAATGCTACACTTCCCTGTCCATGAGGAAACTAGCCTGGTCCTAATGCTACACTTCCCTGTACATGAGGAAACTAGCCTGGTCCTAATGCTACACTTCCCTGTACATTAGGAAACTAGCCTGGTCCTAATGCTACACTTCCCTGTACATGAGGAAACTAGCCTGGTTCTGTAGCTACACTTCCCTGTACATGAGGAAACTAGCCTGGTTCTGTAGCTACACTTCCCTGTACATGAGGAAACTAGCCTGGTCCTGTAGCTACACTTCCCTGTACATGAGGAAACTCGCCTGGTTCTGTAGCTACACTTCCCTGTACATGAGGAAACTCGCCTGGTTCTGTAGCTACACTTCCCTGTGCATTAGGAAACTAGTCTGGTCCTAATGCTACACTTCCCTGTACAATAGGAAACTAGCCTGGTCCTAATGCTACACTTCCCTGTACATTAGGAAACTAGCCTGGTCCCGTACCTACACTTCCCTGTACATTAGGAAACTAGCCTGGTTCTGTAGCTACACTTCCCTGTACATGAGGAAACTAGCCTGGTCCTGTAGCTACACTTCCCTGTACATAATGAAACCAGCCACGTTGGATACCTCTGTCGTCACCTCATCCAAACAAAAAGTAATGAAAGGAAAAGCTGGACCAGAATAACATGTTGCCCCTGTCGTTGCCAAAACAGACGGTCAACCATACCTTTCATGTAATCCTGGTGACAACTAAAGGAAGAGCTGGGGGCACATGGAGTTATGGAGTCCATGAAATCACTCTTTGAAAACAATAGGACCTGAGAAACATTGCATGACTTGGAACAGCTAACAGGCTAATTTTAAACCTCTGGACACCGGCGTGAACGTTTCCTGTTGCTCTGTGTGCAGTTTGAGTCGTCACGCTTAGCTGGGCTTTGGTTGTGTTCGGTGGTCATGGCAACATTAAATACCACCGTTTAGTAGAGACACTGACTGTGGTTCCTTATCACATTCGCAACTCTCAATAAACTGCCCCCCCCCCTCTTGTTGTCATCATGGGCCTGGACACCATTAACTTGTCAAACAGAAGGGAGACTGAACTGAGCTGACAGTGTATAACTTCATCAATCTCTTGATGAGCTTTGAACAGAATGGGGACTGAACTGAGATGACAGTATATAACTACATCAATCTCTTGATGAGCTTTAAACAGAATGGGGACTGAACTGAGATGACAGTATATAACTACATCAATCTCTTGATGAGCTTTAAACAGAACGGGGACTGAACTGAGATGACAGTTTATAACTTCATCAATCTCTTGATGAGCTTTAAACAGAATGGGGACTGAACTGAGATGACAGTATATAACTACATCAATCTCTTGATGAGCTTTGAACAGAATGGGGACTGAACTGAGATGACAGTTTATAACTTCATCAATCTCTTGATGAGCTTTGAACAGAATGGGGACTGAACTGAGATGACAGTTTATAACTTCATCAATCTCTTGATGAGCTTTAAACAGAATGGGGACTGAACTGAGATGACAGTATATAACTACATCAATCTCTTGATGAGCTTTGAACAGAACGGGGACTGAACTGAGATGACAGTTTATAACTTCATCAATCTCTTGATGAGCTTTAAACAGAACGGGGACTGAACTGAGATGACAGTTTATAACTTCATCAATCTCTTGATGAGCTTTGAACAGAATGGGGACTGAACTGAGATGACAGTTTATAACTTCATCAATCTCTTGATGAGCTTTAAACAGAACGGGGACTGGACTAAGCGGAGAGGAGATACGGTACCTTTATCAATCTCTTGATGAGCTTTAAACAGAACGGGGACTAGACTGAGAGGAGAGTAGATACGGTACCTTTATCAATCTCTTGATGAGCTTTAAACAGAACGGGGACTGGACTGAGCGGAGAGTAGATACGGTACCTTTATCAATCTCTTGATGAGCTTTAAACAGAACGGGGACTGGACTGAGCGGAGAGTAGATACGGTACCTTTATCAATCTCTTGATGAGCTTTAAACAGAACGGGGACTGGACTGAGCGGAGAGTAGATACGGTACCTTTATCAATCTCTTGATGAGCTTTAAACAGAACGGGGACTGGACTGAGCGGAGAGTAGATACGGTACATTTATCAATCTCTTGATGAGCTTTAAACAGAACGGGGACTGGACTGAGTGGAGAGTAGATACGGTACCTTTATCAATCTCTTGATGAGCTTTAAACAGAACGGGGACTGGACTGAGAGGAGAGTAGATACGGTACCTTTATCAATCTCTTGATGAGCTTTAAACATAACGGGGACTGGACTGAGAGGGGAGTAGATACGGTACCTTTATCAATCTCTTGATGAGCTTTAAACAGAACGGGGACTGGACTGAGCGGGGAGTAGATTCGGTACCTTTATCAATCTCTTGATGAGCTTTAAACAGAACGGGGACTGGACTGAGCGGGGAGTAGATTCGGTACCTTTATCAATCTCTTGATGAGCTTTAAACAGAACGGGGACTGGACTGAGCGGAGAGTAGATACGGTACCTTTATCAATCTCTTGATGAGCTTTAAACAGAACGGGGACTGGACTGAGCAGAGAGTAGATACGGTACCTTTATCAATCTCTTGATGAGCTTTAAACAGAACGGGGACTGGACTGAGAGGGGAGTAGATACGGTACCTTTATCAATCTCTTGATGAGCTTTAAACAGAACGGGGACTGGACTGAGCGGAGAGTAGATACGGTACCTTTATCAATCTCTTGATGAGCTTTAAACAGAACGGGGACTGGACTGAGAGGGGAGTAGATTCGGTACCTTTATCAATCTCTTGATGAGCTTTAAACAGAACGGGGACTGGACTGAGCGGAGAGTAGATACGGTACCTTCATCAATCTCTCGATGAGGTTGATGTGATATATGAGGGCCGTGTGAGGGAGAGACTGTGTACACAAGTGTCCTGTTAGTTCCAGCAGAGGGGGCTCCTTGCTGTACTGGCTACCCAGAGCATTAATAGGTCTGATTAATGAGAGGGATTCTCATCATGGTGTGGCATGGCTTCCTCCTTATGTCTCCGTCTCCCCCCATGAAACATCTTGACTCTGATCCTACAGAGTGATAAACCACCAAATCCTCTGGCAGTGGTTTGTCAATCTCAAGGGGGAGAGAGAGGTTTTTTTGTCTCACTATATCTGTCTTTCTGCCTTTCTTTCTTTATGTATTCTTTCTTTCTCTCCCTCTGTCTCTCTCTCTTTTAACACACACATTTTCTATTTAAAACACTTCACAATATGGAATTTACAGAGTTAAGGGACATCATTCTCATTCTGTTAGTGGTAGAGGGAGATCTATAGTCCTGGTAGTGGTAGAGGTAGATCTATAGTCCTGGTAGTGGTAGAGGGAGATCTATAGTCTTGGTAGTGGTAGGGGGAGATCTATAGTCCTGCTAGTGGTAGAGGTAGATCTATAGTCCTGGTAGTGGTAGAGGGAGATCTATAGTCTTGGTAGTGGTAGAGGGAGATCTATAGTCCTGCTAGTGGTAGTGGTAGAGGGAGATCTATAGTTCTGGTAGTGGTAGAGGGAGATCTATAGTCCTGGTAGTGGTAGAGGGAGATCTATAGTCCTGGTAGTGGTAGAGGGAGATCTATAGTCCTGGTAGTGGTAGTGGTAGGGGGAGATCTATAGTCCTGGTAGTGGTAGAGGGAGATCTATAGTCCTGGTAGTGGTAGAGGGAGATCTATAGTCCTGGTAGTGGTAGAGGTAGATCTATAGTCCTGGTAGTGGTAGAGGGAGATCTATAGTCCTGGTAGTGGTAGAGGGAGATCTATAGTCCTGGTAGTGGTAGTGGTAGAGGGAGATCTATAGTCCTACTAGTGGTAGAGGGATCTCCCCCTCCCTCCCCCTCCCTCCCCCTCCCTCTACCACTAGTAGGACTATAGATCTCCCCCTCCCTCTACCACTACCAGGACTATAGATCTCCCTCTACCACTACCAGGACTATAGATCTCCCTCTACCACTACCAGGACTATAGATCTCCTCTACCACTACCAGGACTATAGATCTCCCTCTACCACTACCAGGACTATAGATCTCCCCTACCACTACCAGGACTATAGATCTCCCTCTACCACTACCAGGACTATAGATCTCCCTCTACCACTACCAGGACTATAGATCTCCCTCTACCACTACCAGGACTATAGATCTCCCCCTACCACTACCAGGACTATAGATCTCCCTCTACCACTACCAGGACTATAGATCTCCCTCTACCACTACCAGGACTATAGATCTCCCCTACCACTACCAGGACTATAGATCTCCCTCTACCACTACCACTACCAGGACTATAGATCTCCCTCTACCACTACCAGGACTATAGATCTCCCTCTACCACTACCAGGACTATAGATCTCCCTCTACCACTACCAGGACTATAGATCTCCCTCTACCACTACCAGGACTATAGATCTCCCTCTACCACTACCAGGACTATAGATCTCCCCCTACCACTACCAGGACTATAGATCTCCCTCCACCACTACCAGGACTATAGATCTCCCTCTACCACTACCAGGACTATAGATCTCCCTCTACCACTACCAGGACTATAGATCTCCCCCTACCACTACCAGGACTACAGATCTCCCTCTACCACTACCACTACCAGGACTATAGATCTCCCTCTACCTATTCCAGGACTATAGATCTCCCTCTACCACTACCAGGACTATAGATCTCCCTCTACCACTACCAGGACTATAGATCTCCCTCTACCTATTCCAGGACTATAGATCTCCCTCTACCACTACCAGGACTATAGATCTCCCTCTACCACTACCAGGAAATATAGATCTCCCTCTACCACTACCAGGACTATAGATCTCCCTCTACCACTACCAGGACTATAGATCTCCCTCTACCACTACCAGGACTATAGATCTCCCTCTACCACTACCAGGACTATAGATCTCCCTCTACCACTACCAGGACTATAGATCTCCCTCTACCACTACCAGGACTATAGATCTCCCTCTACCACTACCACTACCAGGACTATAGATCTCCCTCTACCACTACCACTACCAGGACTATAGATCTCCCTCTACCACTACCAGGACTATAGATCTCCCTCTACCACTACCAGGACTATAGATCTCCCTCTACCACTACCAGGACTATAGATCTCCCTCTACCACTACCAGGACTATAGATCTCCCTCTACCACTACCAGGACTATAGATCTCCCTCTACCACTACCAGGACTATAGATCTCCCTCTACCACTACCAGGACTATAGATCTCCCTCTACCACTACCAGGACTATAGATCTCCCTCTACCACTACCAGGACTATAGATCTCCCTCTACCACTACCAGGACTATAGATCTCCCTCTACCTATTCCAGGACTATAGATCTCCCTCTACCACTACCAGGACTATAGATCTCCCTCTACCACTACCAGGAAATATAGATCTCCCTCTACCACTACCAGGACTATAGATCTCCCTCTACCACTACCAGGACTATAGATCTCCCCCTACCACTACCAGGACTATAGATCTCCCTCTACCACTACCACTACCAGGACTATAGATCTCCCTCTACCACTACCAGGACTATAGATCTCCCTCTACCACTACCAGGACTATAGATCTCCCCCTACCACTACCAGGACTATAGATCTCCCTCTACCACTACCACTACCAGGACTATAGATCTCCCTCTACCACTACCACTACCAGGACTATAGATCTCCCTCTACCACTACCAGGACTATAGATCTCCCTCTACCACTACCAGGACTATAGATCTCCCTCTACCACTACCAGGACTATAGATCTCCCTCTACCACTACCACTACCAGGACTATAGATCTCCCTCTACCACTACCAGGACTATAGATCTCCCTCTACCACTACCAGGACTATAGATCTCCCTCTACCACTACCAGGACTATAGATCTCCCTCTACCACTACCAGGACTATAGATCTCCCTCTACCACTACCAGGACTATAGATCTCCCTCTACCACTACCAAAACTATATATCTCCCCCTACCACTACCATGACTACAGATCTCCCTCTATCACTACCAGGACTATAGATCTCCCTCTACCACTACCAGGACTATAGATCTCCCTCTACCACTACCAGGACTATAGATCTCCCTCTACCACTACCAGGACTATAGATCTCCCTCTACCACTACCACTACCAGGACTATAGATCTCCCTCTACCACTACCAGGACTATAGATCTCCCTCTACCACTACCAGGACTATAGATCTCCCTCTACCACTACCACTACCAGGACTATAGATCTCCCTCTCCCTCTACCACTACCAGGACTATAGATCTCCCTCTACCACTACCAGGACTATAGATCTCCCTCTACCACTACCAGGACTATAGATCTCCCTCTACCACTACCAAAACTATATATCTCCCCCTACCACTACCAGGACTACAGATCTCCCTCTATCACTACCAGGACTATAGATCTCCCTCTACCACTACCAGGACTATAGATCTCCCTCTACCACTACCAGGACTATAGATCTCCCTCTACCACTACCAGGACTATAGATCTCCCTCTACCACTACCAGGACTATAGATCTCCCTCTACCACTACCACTACCAGGACTATAGATCTCCCTCTACCACTACCAGGACTATAGATCTCCCTCTACCACTACCAGGACTATAGATCTCC
Source organism: Oncorhynchus masou masou (assembly GCF_036934945.1). Classification (NCBI taxonomy): domain Eukaryota; kingdom Metazoa; phylum Chordata; class Actinopteri; order Salmoniformes; family Salmonidae; genus Oncorhynchus; species Oncorhynchus masou. The sequence goes on along the minus strand of NW_027011420.1, from coordinate 216,709 downwards.
CTCTACCACTACCAGGACTATAGATCTCCCTCTACCACTACCAGGACTATAGATCTCCCTCTACCACTACCAGGACTATAGATCTCCCTCTACCACTACCAGGACTATAGATCTCCCTCTACCACTACCAGGACTATAGATCTCCCTCTACCACTACCAGGACTACAGATCTCCCTCTACCACTACCAGGACTACAGATCTCCCTCTACCACTACCACTACCAGGACTATAGATCTCCCTCTACCACTACCAGGACTATAGATCTCCCTCTACCACTACCAGGACTACAGATCTCCCTCTACCACTACCAGGACTATAGATCTCCCTCTACCACTACCAGGACTATAGATCTCCCCCTCCCTCTACCACTACCAGGACTACAGATCTCCCTCTACCACTACCAGGACTATAGATCTCCCTCTACCACTACCAGGACTATAGATCTCCCTCTACCACTACCAGGACTATAGATCTCCCTCTACCACTACCAGGACTATAGATCTCCTCTACCACTACCAGGACTATAGATCTCCCTCTACCACTACCAGGACTATAGATCTCCCTCTACCACTACCAGGACTATAGATCTCCCTCTACCACTACCAGGACTATAGATCTCCCTCTACCACTACCAGGACTATAGATCTCCCTCTACCACTACCAGGACTATAGATCTCCCTCTACCACTACCAGGACTATAGATCTCCCTCTACCACTACCAGGACTATAGATCTCCCTCTACCACTACCAGGACTATAGATCTCCCTCTACCACTACCAGGACTATAGATCTCCCTCTACCACTACCAGGACTATAGATCTCCCTCTACCACTACCAGGACTATAGATCTCCCTCTACCACTACCAGGACTATAGATCTCCCCCTCCCTCTACCACTACCAGGACTATAGATCTCCCTCTACCACTACCAGGACTATAGATCTCCCTCTACCACTACCAGGACTATAGATCTCCCCCTCCCTCTACCACTACCAGGACTATAGATCTCCCCCTACCACTACCAGGACTATAGATCTCCCTCTACCACTACCACTACCAGGACTATAGATCTCCCTCTACCACTACCAGGACTATAGATCTCCCTCTACCACTACCAGGACTATAGATCTCCCCCTCCCTCTACCACTACCAGGACTATAGATCTCCCCCTACCACTACCAGGACTATAGATCTCCCTCTACCACTACCACTACCAGGACTATAGATCTCCCTCTACCACTACCAGGACTATAGATCTCCCTCTACCACTACCAGGACTATAGATCTCCCTCTACCACTACCAGGACTATAGATCTCCCTCTACCACTACCAGGACTATAGATCTCCCTCTACCACTACCAGGACTATAGATCTCCCCTCCCTCTACCACTACCAGGACTATAGATCTCCCCCTACCACTACCAGGACTATAGATCTCCCTCTACCACTACCACTACCAGGACTATAGATCTCCCTCTACCACTACCAGGACTATAGATCTCCCTCTACCACTACCAGGACTATAGATCTCCCTCTACCACTACCAGGACTATAGATCTCCCTCTACCACTACCAGGACTATAGATCTCCCCCTCCCTCTACCACTACCAGGACTATAGATCTCCCTCTACCACTACCAGGACTATAGATCTCCCTCTACCACTACCAGGACTATAGATCTCCCTCTACCACTACCAGGACTATAGATCTCCCTCTACCACTACCAGGACTATAGATCTCCCTCTACCACTACCAGGACTATAGATCTCCCTCTACCACTACCAGGACTATAGATCTCCCTCTACCACTACCAGGACTATAGATCTCCCTCTACCACTACCAGGACTATAGATCTCCCTCTACCACTACCAAAACTATATATCTCCCCCTACCACTACCAGGACTATAGATCTCCCTCTACCACTACCAGGACTATAGATCTCCCTCTACCACTACCAGGTCTATAGATCTCCCTCTACCACTACCAGGACTACAGATCTCCCTCTACCACTACCAGGACTATAGATCTCCCTCTACCACTACCAGGACTATAGATCTCCCCCTACCACTACCAGGACTATAGATCTCCCTCTACCACTACCAGGACTATAGATCTCCCTCTACCACTACCAGGACTATAGATCTCCCTCTACCACTACCAGGACTACAGATCTCCCTCTACCACTACCAGGACTATAGATCTCCCTCTACCACTACCAGGACTATAGATCTCCCTCTACCACTACCAGGACTATAGATCTCCCTCTACCACTACCAGGACTACAGATCTCCCTCTACCACTACCAGGACTACAGATCTCCCTCTACCACTACCAGTACTATAGATCTCCCTCTACCACTACCAGGACTATAGATCTCCCTCTACCACTACCAGGACTATAGATCTCCCCTCCCTCTACCACTACCAGGACTACAGATCTCCCTCTACCACTACCAGGACTATAGATCTCCCTCTACCACTACCAGGACTATAGATCTCCCTCTACCACTACCAGGACTATAGATCTCCCTCTACCACTACCAGGACTATAGATCTCCCTCTACCACTACCAGGTCTATAGATCTCCCTCTACCACTACCAGGACTATAGATCTCCCTCTACCACTACCAGGACTATAGATCTCCCTCTACCACTACCAGGACTATAGATCTCCCTCTACCACTACCAGGTCTATAGATCTCCCTCTACCACTACCAGGACTATAGATCTCCCTCTACCACTACCAGGACTATAGATCTCCCTCTACCACTACCAGGACTATAGATCTCCCTCTACCACTACCAGGACTACAGATCTCCCTCTACCACTACCAGGACTATAGATCTCCCTCTACCACTACCAGGACTATAGATCTCCCTCTACCACTACCAGGACTATAGATCTCCCTCTACCACTACCAGGACTATAGATCTCCCTCTACCACTACCAGGACTATAGATCTCCCTCTATCACTACCAGGACTATAGATCTCCCTCTACCACTACCAGGTCTATAGATCTCCCTCTACCACTACCAGGACTATAGATCTCCCTCTACCACTACCAGGACTATAGATCTCCCTCTACCACTACCAGGTCTATAGATCTCCCTCTACCACTACCAGGACTATAGATCTCCCTCTACCACTACCAGGACTATAGATCTCCCTCTACCACTACCAGGTCTATAGATCTCCCTCTACCACTACCAGGACTATAGATCTCCCTCTACCACTAGTAGGACTATAGATCTCCCTCTACCACTACCAGGACTATAGATCTCCCTCTACCACTACCAGGACTATAGATCTCCCTCTACCACTACCAGGACTATAGATCTCCCTCTACCACTACCAGGACTATAGATCTCCCTCTACCACTACCAGGACTATAGATCTCCCTCTACCACTACCAGGACTATAGATCTCCCTCTACCACTACCAGGACTACAGATCTCCCTCTACCACTACCAGGACTACAGATCTCCCTCTACCACTAACGGGACTATAGATCTCCCTCTACCACTACCAGGTCTATAGATCTCCCTCTACCACTACCAGGACTATAGATCTCCCTCTACCACTACCAGGACTATAGATCTCCCTCTACCACTACCAGGACTACAGATCTCCCTCTACCACTACCAGGACTACAGATCTCCCTCTACCACTACCACTACCAGGACTATAGATCTCCCCCTCCCTCTACCACTACCAGGACTACAGATCTCCCTCTACCACTACCAGGACTATAGATCTCCCTCTACCACTAGCAGGACTATAGATCTCCCTCTACCACTACCAGGACTATAGATCTCCCTCTACCACTACCAGGACTATAGATCTCCCTCTACCACTACCAGGACTATAGATCTCCCTCTACCACTACCAGGACTATAGATCTCCCTCTACCACTACCAGGTCTATAGATCTCCCTCTACCACTACCAGGACTATAGATCTCCCTCTACCACTACCAGGACTATAGATCTCCCTCTACCACTACCAGGACTATAGATCTCCCTCTACCACTACCAGGACTATAGATCTCCCTCTACCACTACCAGGTCTATAGATCTCCCCCTCCCTCTACCAGGACTATAGATCTCCCTCTACCACTACCAGGACTATAGATCTCCCTCTACCACTACCAGGACTATAGATCTCCCTCTACCACTACCAGGACTATAGATCTCCCTCTACCACTACCAGGACTATAGATCTCCCTCTACCACTACCAGGACTATAGATCTCCCTCTACCACTACCAGGTCTATAGATCTCCCCCTCCCTCTACCAGGACTATAGATCTCCCTCTACCACTACCAGGACTATAGATCTCCCTCTACCACTACCAGGACTATAGATCTCCCTCTACCACTACCAGGTCTATAGATCTCCCCCTCCCTCTACCACTACCAGGACTATAGATCTCCCACTACCACTACCAGGACTATAGATCTCCCTCTACCACTACCAGGACTATAGATCTCCCTCTACCACTACCAGGACTATAGATCTCCCTCTACCACTACCAGGACTATAGATCTCCCTCTACCACTACCAGGACTATAGATCTCCCTCTACCACTACCAGGTCTATAGATCTCCCCCTCCCTCTACCACTACCAGGACTATAGATCTCCCACTACCACTACCAGGACTACAGATCTCCCTCTACCACTACCAGGACTATAGATCTCCCTCTACCACTACCAGGTCTATAGATCTCCCCCTCCCTCTACCACTACCAGGACTATAGATCTCCCCCTACCACTACCAGGACTATAGATCTCCCTCTACCAGTACCAGGACTATAGATCTCCCTCTACCACTACCAGGACTATAGATCTCCCTCTACCACTACCAGGACTATAGATCTCCCTCTACCACTACCAGGACTATAGATCTCCCTCTACCACTACCAGGACTATAGATCTCCCTCTACCACTACCAGGACTATAGATCTCCCTCTACCACTACCAGGACTATAGATCTCCCTCTACCACTACCAGGACTATAGATCTCCCCCTACCACTACCAGGACTATAGATCTCCCTCTACCACTACCAGGACTATAGATCTCCCTCTACCACTACCAGGACTATAGATCTCCCTCTACCACTACCAGGACTATAGATCTTCCCCTACCACTACCAGGACTATAGATCTCCCTCTACCACTACCAGGACTATAGATCTCCCTCTACCACTACCAGGACTATAGATCTCCCTCTACCACTACCAGGACTATAGATCTCCCTCTACCACTACCAGGACTATAGATCTCCCTCTACCACTACCAGGACTATAGATCTCCCTCTACCACTACCAGGACTATAGATCTCCCTCTACCACTACCAGGACTATAGATCTCCCTCTACCACTACCAGGACTACAGATCTCCCTCTACCACTACCAGGACTATAGATCTCCCTCTACCACTACCAGGACTACAGATCTCCCTCTACCACTACCAGGACTATAGATCTCCCTCTACCACTACCAGGACTATAGATCTCCCTCTACCACTACCAGGACTATAGATCTCCCTCTACCACTACCAGGACTATAGATCTCCCTCTACCACTACCAGGACTATAGATCTCCCTCTACCACTACCACTACCAGGACTATAGATCTCCCTCTACCACTACCAGGACTATAGATCTCCCTCTACCACTACCAGGACTATAGATCTCCCTCTACCACTACCAGGACTATAGATCTCCCTCTACCACTACCAGGACTATAGATCTCCCTCTACCACTACCAGGACTACAGATCTCCCTCTACCACTACCAGGACTATAGATCTCCCTCTACCACTACCAGGACTACAGATCTCCCTCTACCACTACCAGGACTATAGATCTCCCTCTACCACTACCAGGACTATAGATCTCCCTCTACCACTACCAGGACTATAGATCTCCCACTACCACTACCAGGTCTATAGATCTCCCTCTACCACTACCAGGACTATAGATCTCCCTCTACCACTACCAGGACTATAGATCTCCCTCTACCACTACCAGGACTATAGATCTCCCTCTACCACTACCAGGACTATAGATCTCCCTCTACCACTACCAGGACTATAGATCTCCCTCTACCACTACCAGGACTATAGATCTCCCTCTACCACTACCAGGACTATAGATCTCCCTCTACCACTACCAGGACTATAGATCTCCCTCTACCACTACCAGGACTATAGATCTCCCTCTACCACTAACGGTGTGGAGGAAGGGTCAAGGCTGCACGGTAAAGGAGAAGAGCTCTGACACCTCTGGTTTCCTACAAACCTTTTTGCTTTATCATCAATTACTGTCAGACTTCAATAGTGGCTGGTGAGGATTTTGTCCTCCCGCTGCGTCGGTGTTATGAGCTAATCTGGCCCGTGATTTGTATGCTGTTTTAATTCATAAATCAGATCTTGTTTTATAACTGCGTGCTTCAATGATATTGGGCTAATCCCCTTTTCCCCCTCTCTGCTCAGAGACGAGCCTTGGGGTTGATTTAGCTGTGAAGGCCGTGCAACGGAAACAAAAGCAAAACACAGAAATTAGATTCATGTCCAATTGTTGTCCTCCGTGTCCTAGAGAGTTGTTACACAGCTGTTTGCCCTGAAGTGGATCAAACTAACAACGTCTAGCCTATTGTCATCTGATTAACCCTTTAAAAAAATGTTTAATCATTTATATGGTGAATTAAGGATTCCTTTTTTGTTCCAATGCATATGACATGCACACCACAGATTGCAGCCCCCCCCCTCCCTTCGCCACAACCAAGTCACCCCTTTAGCTACCCCTAGATAAACATACCCAGTGCCGATTAGATGGTAATTATTTGATGATAGAGGTCACACTGGAAACATTTAAGAGGCTGACGCTGCTGTGCTTTGACTCGCTGGCCCCGGAGTACTGATTACATTCTGGATGTTTGCCTTGGCCGTTAGTAAGAAAATGGAATTCAAATATCCCAAAGTCTACAACAAAGAGCAATCACATATTGGCTGCGCCCTAAACGGCATTCTATTCACTATATAGTGCACTACGCGTGACCAAAGCCCATATGCGCTATACAGGGAATACAGAGGCGTTTGGGAAGCACGTATTGCCCTTAAACAGCTGCATTAACAAGCCTATCACTACTACATGGTTTGAATAAGTCTAATGCTGCTTGGTGAATGTTTATACAACTGAGCAGTTTGAGTCTTAGAAATCCCATCTTGTAAATACCACGGCCTGGTGCGTGGGTGGATGGGATGGAAAGGGAGGGAGAGAGAGGGAGGGAGAGAGGAAGAGAGGGACAGAGGGACAGAGGGAGAGAGAGGGAGAGAGAGGGAGAGAGAGGGAGAGAGGGAGAGATAGGGGGAGGGAGAGAGGGAGAGAGGGAGAGAGAGAGGAGAGAGAGGGAGAGAGGGGAGAGAGGGAGAGAGAGGGGGAGAGAGGGAGAGAGAGGGAGAGAGGAGAGAGAGAGGAGAGGGAGAGAGGGAGAGAGGGGAGAGGAGGAGAGAGAGAGGGGAGAGAGAGGGAGAGAGGGAGAGAGGGGGAGAGAGAGAGAGAGAGAGAGATGGGAGAGAGGGGGAGAGAGGAGAGAGGGGAGAGAGAGAGCTTATAACATCTGATCAGATCCCACTAAAATAGAGGGAGAGAGGGAGAGAGACACTAAAATATGGGAGGGGGATCTGGAGAGAGAGAGAGAGAGGGAGAGAGGGAGAGAGGGAGAGAGGAAGAGAGGGAGAGAGTGAGAGAGTGAGAGATAGGGGGGGAGGAGAGAGAGAGAGGGAGAGAGGGAGAGAGGGAGAGAGGGGGAGAGGGAGAGAGGGAGAGAGGGAGAGAGGGAGGGTTGAAACTGACTCTGATAACTTTATCTGTGGAGCCTGGGACTGAATTCAACAGGGTGTTTAACCCCATATTCCAGATCACTACAATGTTCTAATTAGGTCTGGGGTTGAAGTGACTGCCCATATCTATGTTGGATTAAGAGTCTGCAGCTCAACCAGCAGGGATAAGACCGCAGAGGAACCTAAACGGAAGGTTTATTATCACAGAACCAAGTTAGCACACTTATCAAAACATACATGCATGGAGGGAAAAATAAACAACAAGCTTATAACAATCACACTAAGATAAGGATCTGTTCTGAGCTGCTCTCAGGACACTAAAATACGGATCTGATCTGAACTGCTCCCAGGACACTAAGATAGGTGATCTGATCTGAGCTTCTCCCAGGACACTAAGATAGGTGATCTGATCTGAGCCCCTCCCAGGACACTAAGATTCGTGATCTGATCTGAGCTTCTCCCAGGACACTAAGATAAGGATCTGATCTGAGCTGCTCCCAGGACACTAAGATAGGGATCTGATCTGAGCTGCTCACAGGACACTAAGATAGGTGATCTGATCTGAGCCCCTCCCAGGACACTAAGATAGGGATCTGATCTGAGCTGCTCCCAGGACACTAAGATAGGGATCTGATCTGAGCTGCCCCCAGGACACTAAGATAGGTGATCTGATCTGAACTGCTCCCAGGACACTAAGATAGGGATCTGATCTGAGCTGCCCCCAGGACACTAAGATAGGTGATCTGATCTGAGCTGCTCCCAGGACATTAAGATAGGTGATATGATCTGAGCTGCTCCCAGGACACCAAGATAGGGATCTGGTCTGAGCTGCCCCCAGAACACTAAGATAGGGATCTGATCTGAGCTGCTCACAGGACACTAAGATAGGTGATATGATCTGAGCTGCTCCCAGAACACTAAGATAGGGATCTGATCTGAGCTGCACCCAGAACACTAAGATAGGGATCTGATCTGAGCTGCACCCAGAACACTAAGATAGGGATCTGATCTGAGCTGCACCCAGAACACTAAGATAGGTGATCTGATCTGAGCTGCTCCCAGGACATTAAGATAGGGATCTGATTTGAGCTGCTCCCAGGACACTAAGATAGGGATCTGATCTGAGCTGCTCCCAGAACACTAAGATAGGGATCTGGTCTGAGCTGCTCCCAGGACACTAAGATAGGTGATCTGATCTGAGCTTCTCCCAGGACACTAAGATAGGTGATCTGATCTGAGCCCCTCCCAGGACACTAAGATAGGGATCTGGTCTGAGCTGCACCCAGGACACTAAGATAGGGATCTGATCTGAGCTGCTCACAGGACACTAAGATAGGTGATCTGATCTGAGCTGCACCCAGGACACTAAGATAGGGATCTGATCTGAGCTGCTCACAGGACACTAAGATAGGGATCTGATCTGAGCTGCTCCCAGGACACTAAGATAGGGATCTGGTCTGAGCTGCACCCAGAACACTAAGATAGGGATCTGATCTGAGCTGCTCCCAGGACACTAAGATAGGGATCTGGTCTGAGCTGCACCCAGGACACTAAGATAGGGATCTGATCTGAGCTGCTCACAGGACACTAAGATAGGGATCTGATCTGAGCTGCTCCCAGGACACTAAGATAGGGATCTGGGCCAATACCCACAAAGCATCTCAAAAAAGTCCTAGGAATCCTGTTAAAAAATAAGAAAAAACTCAGAGCTCAGAGTAGGTTTTAGCATGATGTTAAGACACTGCTCAGACAAACTCTGAGACGGGACTAAAATCAGCACCAGAACTCTGCCGTCTACGTGGGAATATACAGACTGTGAAAGCCTGACTGCCTGAAGTTGATTTATGAAATCTGAAATGCATTAGGCTACTTAGTATGGACATCTTAACTACAACAGCACTTAGACTGACAGATCTGAGCCCGCCCGGTTGATCAGACAGACATGTCAAACTGAAAGTCAGATCTGAGACGTTACTGTGGAGCTGAGGACGGGTTTATCATTGAAAATCATATGATTAGGGTTTCAATGATGGGGACAGGCGTTTTGATAGTTTACATTTAATTACGTTATGCTGAGTTGTATTACCATATTACCATCTACGATTTACATCGTAAATTGTCTTAGCAAGCTTTCAGTTGTAATTTACAGATTTAATGTGACCAGTTTCTCACATAAGGACAATAATCCTGCAGCAACAGGAGATGTGAATTTTTATGTGGATTATAATGAATTGCAATTTTTTGTTTTGTAGGGGTTGATACATTTTCCATCAGGGCAAATCAAGTCTGACATTTTACAGGGTAAATTACAAGCTATAGATTCCTTTTAAAACGCCTTTTAAAACCTTAAATAAACTAATGCATTTCCTGCAGCAAATGAAGTGAAAAGAACTGTAGCTATAACTATATATAACTATATATATAACTATATAACTATATAACTATAACTGGGTCGCTAGGTGTTATGATGCTTCTCTTTCATTTTGTTTCTCTCCTGTGTTATTGACTTGTTAATTGTTTACTCCATGTGTAACTAACTCTGTGTTGTTCTCTGTTCACACTGCTATGCTTTATCTTGGCCAGGTCGCAGTTGTAAATGAGAACTTGTTTCTCAACTAGCCTACCTGGTTAAATAAAGGTGAATAAAAAAATTAAAAATACAAAATATGCTATTCTCTTCATTTCATCATCCAATTACACTGAATAAAAATATAAAGCGACATGTAAAGATTCGGTACCATGTTTCATAATCTTAAATAACATTTGACATACACACAAAAAAGTGCACAAATGTGTTTACATCTATGTTAGTGAGTATTCCATTCACCTGTATTCCCCTCACCTGACAGGTGTGGCATACCAAGACGATGATTAAACAGCACGATCACTACGCAGGTGCACCTTGTGCTGGGGATAATAAAAGGCCATGCTAAAAATGTTCTGTTTTGTCACAGAACATAATGCCACAGGTGTATCAAGTCTTGAGGGAGCATGACATGGGCTGTTGCCAGAGAATTTAATGTCAATTTCTCTACCATAAGCCATTTTAGACGTTTTGGCAGTATGTCCAACTGTCCTCACAACCGCAGACCATGTGTATGGTGTGGTGTGGGCGAGCGGTTTGCTGATGTCAACCTTTGTGAACAGCGTGCCCCATAGTGAAGGTGGGGTTATGGTATGGGCAGGTATAAGATACGGACAACGAACACAATTACATATTGTCAATGGTAGTTTGAATGCACAGAGATACCGTGATGAGACCCTGAGGCCCATTGTGGTGCCCTTCATCCACCGCCATCACCTCATGTTTCAGCATGATAATACACAGCCTCGTGTTGTAGAATCTGATCTGGACACAGTTCCTGGTAACTGAAAATGTCCCAATTCTCCCATTGGCCTGCTAAACTCAGCCGACATGTGACCCATTGAGCCATTGAGCCATTCCCGCCAGTATCCATCAACTTCGCACAAACATTGAAGAGGACTGGGACAACATTCTAGGAGGCTACAATCAACAGCCTCGTCAGATTTAAGAAAAGGAGATGTGTCGCGCTGCATGAGGCAAATGGTGGTCACACCAGATACTGACTGGTTCTCTGATCCACACGCCTACATTGTTCTAAAGGTGTCTATGACCAACAGTTGTATGTCTTCACTCCCAGGCATATGACATCTATAGATTTGGGCCTAATGAATTGGTTTCAATTGACTGATTTCCTTTATATGAACTATAACTTAGTAAAATCTTAGTAAAATGTCTGCATGTTGTTCAGTATACATGACAGTGCAGTGACAAACATACACAACACATTGCTTCTGCAGTACACCAAGCTGGTTCCGGGGTGTCAAACCTATCAGGCTGTTTATTAACTTCTCTGTTCCATCTTCTGTCTCCGTTCAGACCTCACTGTGTGACACAATGACTAAATGGACGGGGAAGTGCTGATATTTATTCATAGAATTCATTGTAGCTGAGGCCTCTAAGCATTCTAGGGCAGCGTCAGCAACGGCACCCTATTCCCTATGTAGTGCCCTACTTTTGACGGATCCTGGTCAAACGTAGTGTCCTCTATAAGGGATAGGGTGTCATTTATGGATGTAGAGAAGAGGCATTGTCCTTCTCTGCTCACTACAGTATTATCAAGAAGCCTTCGAGTCCAATACTGTACCAGTACAGGAACACCAGCACTCAGTGTAATTGCATGTAGGGACCTGCCATTCATAGCGTTTGAGTCTGCTTCACTCCCTAAGGCGGCCTGAACTCTCCTGATTAAATGTTGGTAATAGAGATTTGATCTCATTAAATTATCATAATATGAGGCTTGTTCGGTATGGACCCGTTATGTCACCTGGCCCCTAACAATATACACCGCTTGGCTAAAAGTATGTGGACACCTGCTCGTCGAACATCTCATTCCCAAATGGGTATTAATATGGACCCGTTATGTTACCTGGCCCCTAACAATATACACCGCTTGGCTAAAAGTATGTGGACACCTGCTCGTTGAACATCTCATTCCCAAATGGGCATTAATATGGACCCGTTATGTTACCTGGCCCCTAACAATATACACCGCTTGGCTAAAAGTATGTGGACACCTGCTCGTCGAACATCTCATTCCCAAATGGGCATTAATATGGACCCGTTATGTTACCTGGCCCCTAACAATATACACCGCTTGGCTAAAAGTATGTGGACACCTGCTCGTTGAACATCTCATTCCCAAATGGGCATTAATATGGACCCGTTATGTTAACTGGCCCTTAACAATATACACCGCTTGGCTAAAAGTATGTGGACACCTGCTTGTCGAACATCTCATTCCCAAATGGGCATTAATATGGACCCGTTATGTTACCTGGCCCCTAACAATATACACTGCTTGGCTAAAAGTATGTGGACACCTGCTCGTTGAATATCTCATTCCCAAATGGGCATTAATATGGACCCGTTATGTTACCTGGCCCTTAACAATATACACCGCTTGGCTAAAAGTATGTGGACACCTGCTCGTCGAACATCTCATTCCCAAATGGGTATTAATATGGACCCGTTATGTTACCTGGCCCCTAACAATATACACCGCTTGGCTAAAAGTATGTGGACACCTGCTCGTCGAACATCTCATTCCCAAATGGGCATTAATATGGACCCGTTATGTCACCTGGCCCCTAACAATATACACCGCTTGGCTAAAAGTATGTGGACACCTGCTCGTCGAACATCTCATTCCCAAATGGGTATTAATATGGACCCGTTATGTCACCTGGCCCCTAACAATATACACCTCTTGGCTAAAAGTATGTGGACACCTGCTCGTCGAACATCTGATTCCCAAATGGGCATTAATATGGACCCTTTATGTTACCTGGCCCCTAACAATATACACCTCTTGGCTAAAAGTATGTGGACACCTGCTCGTCGAACATCTGATTCCCAAATGGGCATTAATATGAAGTTGGTCCCCATTTGCTGCTATAACAGCCTCCACTGTTCTGGGAAGGCTTTCCACTAGATGTTGGAACATTGCTGCTATAACAGCCTCCACTCTTCTGGGAAGGCTTTCCACTAGATGTTGGAACATTGCTGCTATAACAGCCTCCACTCTTCTGGGAAGGCTTTCCACTAGATGTTGGAACATTGCTACTATAACAGCCTCCACTCTTCTGGGAAGGCTTTCCACTAGATGTTGGAACATTGCTGCTATAACAGCCTCCACTCTTCTAGGAAGGCTTTCCACTAGATGTTGGAACATTGCTGCTATAAAAGCCTCCACTCTTCTAGGAAGGCTTTCCACTAGATGTTGGAACATTGCTGCAGGGGGACTTGCTTCCGTTCAGCCACAAGAGAATTAGTGAGGTCGGACACTGGTGTTCGGCATTCCAATTCATCCCAAAGGTGTTCAATGTGGTTGAGGTTAGGACTCTCTGCAGGCCAGTCAAGTTCTTCCACACCGATCTCCACAAACCATTTATGTATGGACCAGGCTTTTGGGCATTGTCATGCTGAAACAGGAAAGGGCCTTCCCCAAACTGTTTCCACAAAGTTGGAAGCACAGAATCATATAAAATGTCATTGTATGCTGTAGCGTTAAAATTTCCCTTCACTGGAACTAAGGGGCCTAGCCCGAACTACGAAAAACAGCCTCAGACCATTATTCCTCCTCCACCAAACTTTACAGTTGGCACTATGCAATGGGGCAGGCAGCGTTCTCCTGACATCCGCCAAACCCAGATTTGTCCGTCAGACTGCCAGATGGTGAAGCGTGATTCATCACACCAGAGAACATGTTTCCACTGCTCCAGAGTCCAATGGTGGCGAGCTTTACACCACTCCAGCCAACGCTTTGCATTGCGCCTGGTGATCTTAGCCTTATTCCATGGCTGTTTGGCCATGGAATCCGTTTCATGAAGCTCCCGACAAACAGATATTTTGCTGACGTTTCTTCCTGAGGCAGTTTGGAAATTTGATGAACTGACTTGTTGAAAAGGTAGCATCCTATGTCGGCGCCACACTGAAAGTCACTGAATCGGCTATTTCAATTATTTCAATCATACTGCCAATGTCTATATAGATTGCATGGTTGTATGAGCAATTAGATACACCTGTCAGCAAAAGGGTGTGGCTGAAATAGCCGAATCCACTCATTTCAAGAGGTGTTCTTATACTTTTGGTCATGTGGTGTAGTTCTGGTGGATTACAGTGGGCCTTCCTTTAAAAGTTGTGGCGTGCTGCAGCACAGCTTGCTGGGTGACGCAGAATTCTATGACGTAGTGATTTAAGTGTCAGCCATTGTTGCCAGATTGACGCAATTTACCACAATCTGCCACCATTTACCACAAACCGTTGTGGCATGAAGCTCAAAAGATTGGAAGGAAGAACAACTGTAAATGAATATGTTTCACAGCACATCGTACGGGTGCAGTAGTAGCTTGCTGTTTGATTTGATCAATAATTGACCTTTGAACTCTCCTCTCGCAGACAGGCCTGAGGTTTTATCTAAACTAGACTGACCCTTTTGTGGTGCCTCTTAAACTATAGAAACTCCCGAGACGTCTTCATTTAAACATTCATACCTCAACAAAATACAGTTGTGGGCCATTTTCGCCCTTTCAAACTGTTCAATGTCAGTTATTCCCAACCTGTTCAATATCAGCCCCTCCCAACCTGTTCAATATCAGCCCTTCCCAACTTGTTCAATATCAGCCCCTCCCAACCCTAACCTGTTCAATATCAGCCCCTCCCAACTTGTTCAATATCAGCCCTTCCCAACCTGTTCAATATCAGCCCCTCCCAACCCTAACCTGTTCAATACCAGCCCTTCCCAACCTGTTCAATATCAGCCATTTCCCAACCTCAACCTGTTCAATACCAGCCCTTCCCAACCTGTTCAATATCAGCCATTTCCCAACCTCAACCTGTTCAATATCAGCCCTTCCCAACCTGTTCAATATCAGCCCCTCCCAACCCTAACCTGTTCAATACCAGCCCTTCCCAACCTGTTCAATATCAGCCATTTCCCAACCTCAACCTGTTCAATACCAGCCCTTCCCAACTTGTTCAAATTCAGCCATTTCCCAACCTCAACCTGTTCAATATCAGTCCTACCCAACCTGTTCAATATCAGCTGTTTCCCACCCTCAACCTGTTCAATAGCAGCAGTTCCCAACTTGTTCAATATCAGCCATTTCCCAACCTCAACCTGTTCAATATCAGCCCTTCCCAACCTGTTCAATATCAGCCCTTCCCAACCTGTTCAATATCAGCCATTTCCCAACCTCAACCTGTTCAATATCAGCCCTTCCCAACCTGTTCAATATCATCCCTTCCCAACCTGTTCAATCTCAGCTCTTCGTAACCTGTTCAATATCAGCCCTTCCCAACTTCAACCTGTTCAATATCAGCAGTTCCCAACCTGTTCAATATCAGCCGTTTCCCAACCTGTTCAATCTCAGCCGTTTCCCAACCTGTCCAATCTCAGCCGTTTCCCAACCTGTCCAATCTCAGCCATTTCCCAACCTGTCCAATCTCAGCCGTTTCCCAACCTGTCCAATCTCAGCCGTTTCCCAACCTGTCCAATCTCAGCCATTTCCCAACCTGTCCAATCTCAGCCGTTTCCCAACCTGTCCAATCTCAGCCATTTCCCAACCTGTCCAATCTCAGCCGTTTCCCAACCTGTTCAGTATCAGCCGTTTCCCAACCTGTTCAGTATCAGCCGTTTCCCAACCTGTCCAATCTCAGCCGTTTCCCAACCTGTTCAATCTCAGCCGTTTCCCAACCTGTTCAGTATCAGCCGTTTCCCAACCTGTTCAATCTCAGCCGTTTCCCAACCTGTTCAATCTCAGCCGTTTCCCAACCTGTTCAGTATCAGCCGTTTCCCAACCTGTCCAATCTCAGCCGTTTCCCAACCTGTTCAATCTCAGCCGTTTCCCAACCTCAACCTGTTCAATCTCAGCCGTTTCCCAACCTGTTCAGTATCAGCCGTTTCCCAACCTGTCCAATCTCAGCCGTTTCCCAACCTGTTCAATGCGGATGCATAATCCTGGTGACTGACACTAGTGTTCTTATGAAGGAAGTGGAGAGTGTTGGTGTGGCAATGCATTCTGGCAGGGTATGTGATTGAACTCGCTCACCTGTATAAACAGTTCCTCTGTGAGATGGAAAAGATGGCCCAATACTCTACTATACAGTCGGCTGTAGGGAATTAATAATATAATAATAATCCAATACATTTGCGATTCAACTCATGATGACACGGCAGGAAACCCCCGGCTCTCACCTTTCTCGTTCCTGTCCCCATTAAGAATGACCTCGGAGGTGTCAGTGGCTCCAGCTGCTTCCTCCTACCATTGACTCGATTTTTTTTACCTGAATTATTTATGACACAGATTCTCCACGCACACAGTCAGTAGGGAAGTCAATGCAAGTGGCTATTTTGTGGTTGGTAGTTTGTCCCTTATAGGGCCACCGTAGTAAGGGGCCCTCTAGGGAGTCATGTTCATATTTTTGAAGTTAATAGAACAGCGAGTGGTGTCATCTTGAATCTCTAAACGTCTTTATAAAGTTATCTAGAAACTATATAGACTCCATGAAATACTCTGACATCAGTCAGTCAGTACAAGGACTGTGCCACTGTTGTCAGTTGTTGACTTAAAAAACAAAAACAAAAACAGAAGCTGAATAGTGTTTAAAAATCTAAATTTGTCATTTCCGTTTGGAATTTGAGGTTTTAAAAGCTTTTCCCAGACTCTCCACAGTTAGCTAAATGGTTGGAGTCAAACACTGTAACTTGGAGTCAAACACTGTAACGTTCTGTGTCTGTACGCACGTTATGACATTTACATTTCAGTTATTTAGCAGTCCTACAGGAGCGTTTAGGGGTTAAGTGCCTTGCTCAAGGGCACATCGGCAGACATCTCACCAAGTCCGCTCGGGATGCTGTGTGTGTGTGTTTGTGTTTGTGTGTGTGTGTGTGTGTGTGTGTGTGTGTGTGTGTGTGTGTGTGTGTGTGTGTGTGTGTCTTAAAACACTCGTTAACCTGTTAGTGTTATGCTTATGAAACTGAACTTTACATTTTTTTAACATACTGGTTTGCAAAGTAGAAAGGAGAGACTAATCAGTCAAACAGAGAGGGAAGGACTGAGGTAACAAAACAGTATTTAAGTCAAATAGAGAGAGAAGGACTGAGGTAACAAAACAGTATTTAAGTCAAATAGAGAGAGAAGGACTGAGGTAACAAAACAGTATTTAAGTCAAACAGAGAGAGAAGGACTGAGGTAACAAAACAGTATTTAAGTCAAACAGAGAGAGAAGGACTGAGGTAACAAAACAGTATTTAAGTCAAACAGAGAGAGAAGGACTGAGGTAACAAAACAGTATTTAAGTCAAACAGAGAGAGAAGGACTGAGGTAACAAAACAGTATTTAAGTCAAACAGAGAAGGACTGAGGTAACAAAACAGTATTTAAGTCAAACAGAGAGAGAAGGACTGAGGTAACAAAACAGTATTTAAGTCAAATAGAGAGAGAAGGACTGAGGTAACAAAACAGTATTTAAGTCATACAGATAGAGAATAATTGATGTAACAAAACAACAGTATTTAAGTCATACAGATAGAGAATAATTGATGTAACAAAACAACAGTATTTAAGTCATACAGATAGAGAATAATTGATGTAACAAAACAACAGTATTTAAGTCATACAGATAGAGAATAATTGATGTAACAAAACAACAGTATTTAAGTCATACAGATAGAGAATAATTGATGTAACAAAACAACAGTATTTAAGTCATACAGATAGAGAATAATTGATGTAACAAAACAACAGTATTTAAATCATACAGATAGATAATGATTGAGGTAACAAAATAACACTATTTAAGTCATACAGAGAGAGAATGATTGAGGTAGTTAAACAACCGTCTTTAAGTCAAACAATATTGGAGTTTCTTCTGGAGAGGAGGAGAGAGAGAGAGAGAGAGAGAGAGAGAGAGAGAGAGAATGACTGAAGTAGTTAAACAACAGTCTTTAAGTCAAACAATATTGGAGTTTCTTCTGGAGAGAGAGAGAGAGAGAGAGAGAGAGAGAGAGAGAGAGAGAATGACTGAAGTAGTTAAACAACAGTCTTTAAGTCAAACAGTATTGGAGTTTCTTCTGGAGAGAGAGAGAGAGAGAGAGAGAGAGAGAGAGAGAGAGAGAGAGAGAGAGAGAATGACTGAGGTTGTTAAACAACAGTCTTTAAGTCAAACAATATTGGAGTTTCTTCTGGAGAGAGAGAGAGAGAGAGAGAGAGAGAGAGAGAGAGAGAATGACTGAAGTAGTTAAACAAAAGTCTTTAAGTCAAAAAGTATTTGAGTTTCTTCTTGAGAGAGAGAGAGAGAGAGAGAGAGAGAGAGAGAGAGAGAGAGAGAGAATGACTGAGGTAGTTAAACAACAGTCTTTAAGTCAAACAGTATTGGAGTTTCTTCTGAGAGAGAGAGAGAGAGAGAGAGAGAGAGAGAGAGAGAGAGAGAGAATGACTGAAGTAGTTAAACAACAGTCTTTAAGTCAAACAGTATTGGAGTTTCTTCTGAGAGAGAGAGAGAGAGAGAGAGAGAGAGAGAGAGAGAGAGAGAGAATGACTGAGGTAGTTAAACAACAGTCTTTAAGTCAAACAGTATTGGAGTTTCTTCTGGAGAGAGAGAGAGAGAGAGAGAGAGAATGACTGAGGTAGTTAAACAACTGTCTTTAAGTCAAACAGTATTGGAGTTTCTTCTGGAGAGAGAGAGAGAGAGAGAGAGAGAGAGAGAGAGAGAGAGAGAGAGAGAGAGAGAGAGAGATGACTGAGGTTGTTAAACAACAGTCTTTAAGTCAAACAATATTGGAGTTTCTTCTGGAGAGAGAGAGAGAGAGAGAGAGAGAGAGAGAGAGAGAGAGAGAGAGAGAGAATGACTGAAGTAGTTAAACAACAGTCTTTAAGTCAAACAGTATTGGAGTTTCTTCTGGAGAGAGAGAGAGAGAGAGAGAGAGAGAGAGAGAGAGAGAGAGAATGACTGAGGTAGTTAAACAACAGTCTTTAAGTCAAACAGTATTGGAGTTTCTTCTGGAGAGAGAGAGAGAGAGAGAGAGAGAGAGAGAGAGAGAGAGAATGACTGAAGTAGTTAAACAACAGTCTTTAAGTCAAACAGTATTGGAGTTTCTTCTGGAGAGAGAGAGAGAGAGAGAGAGAGAGAGAGAGAGAGAGAGAGAATGACTGAGGTAGTTAAACAACAGTCTTTAAGTCAAACAGTATTGGAGTTTCTTCTGGAGAGAGAGAGAGAGAGAGAGAGAGAATGACTGAGGTAGTTAAACAACTGTCTTTAAGTCAAACAGTATTGGAGTTTCTTCTGGAGAGAGAGAGAGAGAATGACTGAGGTTATTAAATTCATGCAAATGCACCGACCCAAACTTACAGTCCTTCCTCTGTGACCTTTAAGTTCATGATGAAAAACAAATGTCAAGAGTCTAAGCGGGAGGAATGTTTCTGGCTTTGCTGGGGATTTGGTGTGTTGTCTGAAACCGTGGGCCACACATGAATTCAGCTTCCCCGTCAATGTCAGCGAGGGTTCGCCAGTTCAAATCCAGCAACATAACACATACGAGAGACGCGATTCATATGTGGTAAATAAGAAAGTAATAAGAAAATACAGTTTTAAAAAAAGTAACATTTAAATTACTTCCCATCCATAACTTTGTTTTGCTGTTGAAAACAATACAATAGAACCCACTTTTCTTTTGAAGTATTAAGGCGAACATACAGCACATAGTTATACCGATGCCTGTCCACTGTGCTCCATGGTCTCATCCACAGCCATGTCTCACCAGATCCACGTCAATATTTGACAGCTGTTCACCTCCCGAGTGGCGCAGCGGTCTAAGACACTGCATCTCAGTGCTTAGAGGCGTCACTACAGACCCTGGTTCGATTCCAGGCTGTATCACAGCGGTCTGAGACACTGCATCTCAGTGCTTAGAGGCGTCACTACAGACCCTGGTTCGATTCCAGGCTGTATCACAGCGGTCTGAGACACTGCATCTCAGTGCTTAGAGGCGTCACTACAGACCCTGGTTCGATTCCAGGCTGTATCACAGCGGTCTGAGACACTGCATCTCAGTGCTTAGAGGCGTCACTACAGATCCTGGTTCGATTCCAGGCTGTATCACAGCGGTCTGAGACACTGCATCTCAGTGCTTAGAGGCGTCACTACAGACCCTGGTTCGATTCCAGGCTGTATCACAGCGGTCTGAGACACTGCATCTCAGTGCTTAGAGGCGTCACTACAGACCCTGGTTCGATTCCAGGCTGCATCACAGCGGTCTAAGACACTGCATCTCAGTGCTTAGAGGCGTCACTACAGACCCTGGTTCGATTCCAGGCTGTATCACAGCAGTTTAAGACACTAAGACACACACACATCTCAGTGGTCTATGGCACTGCATCTCAGTGGTCTATGGCACTACATCTCAGTGCTAGAGGACTCATTACAGAACCTGGTTTGATTCCAGGCTGTATCACAACCCATAGGGCGGTGTGCAATTGGCTCCATGGGAATCCCAATCACAGATGGTGATTAGGATTTGGCTGGGGTCGGCTGTCATTGTAAATAAGAATTTGTTCTTAAAACTGACTTGCCTGGAAAAATAAATAAATGTTGGGAGATGCCTAATATACTGTCCACTAAGGGCAATTATTACTGTCTAGTAGGCTTGTGGCTTGCTAGGCTGATGTAGATGGAGATAGAGGACAGGCTTCATCAGCATTCTGTGGCTCCCAGGATCGCAGGTTCAATCCATGTGACAGACACTCTTATTTGTATCCTTTCAAACCGTAACCCTTAGCTTAACCATTCACCTTTAACCCTATCTCAAACCTTAACCATTCACCTTTAACCCTATCTCAAACCTTAACCATTCACCTTTAACCCTATCTCAAACCTTAACCATTCACCTTTAACCCTATCTCAAACCTTAACCATTCACCTTTAACCCTATCTCAAACCTTAACCATTCACCTTTAACCCTATCTCAAACCTTAACCATTCACCTGTAACCCTATCTCAAACCTTAACCATTCACCTTTAACCCTATCTCAAACCTTAACCCTTAGCTTAACCATTCACCTTTAACCCTATCTCAAACCTTAACCATTCACCTTTAACCCTATCTCAAACCTTAACCCTTAGCTTAACCATTCACCTTTAACCCTATCTCAAACCTTAACCCTTAGCTTAACCATTCACCTTTAACCCTATCTCAAACCTTAACCATTCACCTTTAACCCTATCTCAAACCTTAACCCTTAGCTTAACCATTCACCTTTAACCCTATCTCAAACCTTAACCATTCACCTTTAACCCTATCTCAAACCTTAACCATTCACCTTTAACCCTATCTCAAACCTTAACCATTCACCTTTAACCCTATCTCAAACCTTAACCATTCACCTTTAACCCTATCTCAAACCTTAACCATTCACCTTTAACCCTATCTCAAACCTTAACCATTCACCTTTAACCCTATCTCAAACCTTAACCTTTCACCTTTAACCCTATCTCAAACCTTAACCATTCACCTTTAACCCTATCTCAAACCTTAAACTTAACCCTTACCTTAACCATTCACCTTTAACCCTATCTCACACCTTAACCAATCGGGGGAATTAATGCCTAAACTTAACCGTCAGAAGTTGAAGACTGAAGTGAGATCATGAGAACTTGATGTACATCCATTGTCTTCAGTATCTTCAAGACGCGCACAGTAGAAGTGATTTTTTTATACATATTTCTCTAGATTACATCATGGAAAAACAGACGAAGAAGCACCATTGCAATGATTTCACATGTAGACAGTAATCAGAGAGCAGCCCCGTTGTGTGCAGCCATCCAGCCAGCCAGCCAGCCAGTCAGCCAGCCAGTTAACCAGCCAGTCAGTCAGCCAGCCAGCCAACCAGCCAGCCAGCCAGCCAGTCAGCCAGCCAGCCAGCCAGTCAGCCATCCAGCCAGTCAGCCAGCCAGTCAACCAGACAGTCAGCCAGCCAGTCAGCCAGCCAGTCAACCAGACAGTCAGCCAGCCAGCCAGCCAGCCAGTCAGCCAGCCAGTCAACCAGCCAGTCAGCCAGCCAGCCAACCAGACAGCCAGTCAGCCAGCCAGCCAGTCAGCCATCCAGCCAGTCAGCCAGCCAGTCAACCAGCCAGTCAGCCAGCCAGCCAGCCAGTCAACCAGACAGTCAGCCAGCCAGTTAACCAGCCAGCCAGCCAGCCAGCCAGTCAACCAGCCAGCCAGCCAGTTAGCCAGCCAGCCAGCCAGCCAGCCAGTCAACCAGCCAGTCAGCCAGTCAGACAGTCAGCCATCCAGCCAGTCAGCCAGCCAGTCAGTCAGTCAGCCAGCCAGCCAGTCAGCCAGCCAGCCAGTTAACCAGCCAGCCAGCCAGCCAGCCAGCCAGTTAACCAGCCAGCCAGTCAGTCAGTTAACCAGCCAGCCAGCCAGCCAGTCAACCAGCCAGTCAGCCAGTCAGCCAGTCAGCCAGTCAGCCAGCCAGCCAGTCAACCAGGCAGTCAGACAGCCAGCCAGCCAGTTAACCAGCCAGCCAGCCAGTCAGTCACTCCACCTCCTGTGTCTTGCGGTTATTGTTTCTAAAGCAGCTGACATGATGGATGCCACAGCTCTGTCAGACCCTGGAACAGACATCAGTGAACCTTTCCCCATCACTCATCTATCACCCACCACAATGGAGATTAATAGGCCACACTCCTGTTCCCGGATTGTTCCGAAGGGCACTTGTGTCTTGACCCCCCCAGCCCCTGTAAACAATTAGATCATATTTCTGAGAATTGAGCTCTCTGTCCGTAGACTAGCGGCACAACCAGGTCGCTCTAAAGGAATGGGTCAATAAAACAAGTCCTGTAAAAGGGCTGGTCTGTTGAACAATAACCAGAGAGAGCAGATATATACACACAGATGTATTAGTTAGTTAGTGAATGTCTACATTCACCATCTTCAAACGGACTTCTTCTTATTTGATGCCAAGCAACATGGTAATAATAGGGGGCTATTGTCTACGCTACACGAGCCATACAACTTGCAGTATTATGGAGCAAACAAACATGTTCATTTTTGTATTTTTTATTTATTTTTTTAAACAAGCTTGTTAAACATGAATACTTAACTCTTCTGTTTATTAAACCCAACGCTTGCAGTTTTTTTTTTCAAGTTTTAGTTTCCTTGTTTTGTTTTGTTTTTCGGTTGGTGTGTGTGGGGGGGGAGGGGCGGGGGGGTTGTCTTATCTCGTTCCCAGATCCAAATCTACGTAGGAAAGCCCACTCCTAATTGGGATGTGAAGTTCTATTGTTCCCATGTAATTAATAGTTCCTTAGTAGGTATTTGTGAATCTGTGTCAGAACTGTTTGTGTACCAGGAGATGTAAAACAGAGCATCATATTATCAAAAGACTCAAGCTCTGGGGGGGGGTTTGTGGATATTTATATATGTTTTAAATCATAATTGAGTTTTTTTATGTGACTATTCGAGGGCACATTACTTCCTTTATACTTTCAAAGCATTTCCTGGGTCTGTTTTTCTAAACACTGCTGCAAAACAGCTGAATGGGCAAATATTGATATTAGTGGGATTGTTCTGCAAGTGAAGGGAACTTATAGACTTTGTGTAAACTGTTTGTTGTGTAGCATAACTGTTTGTTGTGTAGTAGAACTGTTTGTTGTGTAGTATAACTGGTTTGTTGTGTAGTAGTACTGGTTTGTTGTGTAGTAGAACTGTTTGTTGTGTAGTAGAACTGTTTGTTGTGTAGTAGAACTGTTTGTTGTGTAGTAGAACTGTTTGTTGTGTAGTAGAACTGTAGTGTAGAACTGTTTGTTGTGTAGTAGAACTGTTTGTTGTGTAGTAGAACTGTTTGTTGTGTAGTAGAACTGTAGTGTAGAACTGTTTGTTGTGTAGTAGAACTGTTTGTTGTGTAGTAGAACTGTTTGTTGTGTAGTAGAACTGTAGTGTAGAACTGTTTGTTGTGTAGTAGAACTGTAGTGTAGAACTGTTTGTTGTGTAGTAGAACTGTAGTGTAGAACTGTTTGTTGTGTAGTAGAACTCTAGTGTAGAACTGTTTGTTGTGTAGTACAACTGTTTGTTGTGTAGTAGAACTCTTTGTTGTGTAGTAGAACTGGTTTGTTGTGTAGTAGAACTCTTTGTTATGTAGTAGAACGGGTTTGTTGTGTAGTAGAACTGTTTGTTGTGTAGTAGAACTGGTTTGCTGTGTAGTAGAACTGTTTGTTGTGTAGTAGAACTGGTTTGTTGTGTAGTACAACTGTTTGTTGTGTAGTAGAACTCTTTGTTGTGTAGCATAAATGTTTGTTGTGTAGTAGAACTGTTTGTTGTGTAGTAGAACTGGTTTGTTGTGTAGCATAAATGTTTGTTGTGTAGTAGAACTCTTTGTAGTGTAGTAGAACTGTTTGTTGTGTAGTAGAACTGGTTTGTTGTGTAGTAGAACTCTTTGTTGTGTAGTAGAACTCTTTGTTGTGTAGTAGAACTCTTTGTTGTGTAGTAGAACTGTTTGTTGTGTAGTAGAACTGTTTGTTGTGTAGTAGAACTCTTTGTTGTGTAGTTGAACTCTTTGTTGTGTAGTAGAACTGGTTTGTTGTGTAGTAGAACTCTTTGTTGTGTAGTAGAACTGTTTTTTGTGTACAACTGTAGTGCAGAACTGTTTGTTGTGTAGTAGAACTGTTTGTTGTGTAGTACAACTGTTTGTTGTGTAGTACAACTGTTTGTTGTGTAGTACAACTGTTTGTTGTGTAGTAGAACTGTAGTGTAGAACTGTTTGTTGTGTATTAGAACTGTTTGTTGTGTAGTAGAACTGGTTTGTTGTGTAGTAGAACTGTTTGTTGTGTAGTAGAACTGGTTTGTTGTGTAGTACAACTGTTTGTTGTGTAGTAGAACTGTAGTGTAGAACTGTTTGTTGTGTAGTAGAACCGGTTTGTTGTGTAGTAAAACTGGTTTGTTGTGTAGTAGAACTGGTTTGTTGTGTAGTAGAACTGTTTGTTGTGTAGTAGAACTGTTTGTTGTGTAGTAGAACTGTTGTGTAGTAGAACTGGTTTGTTGTGTAGTAGAACTGGTTTGTTGTGTTGTAGAACTGGTTTGTTGTGTAGTAGAACTGGTTTGTTGTGTAGTACAACTGTTTGTTGTGTAGTAGAACTGTAGTGTAGAACTGTTTGTTGTGTAGTAGAACCGGTTTGTTGTGTAGTAAAACTGGTTTGTTGTGTAGTAGAACTGGTTTGTTGTGTAGTAGAACTGTTTGTTGTGTAGTAGAACTGTTTGTTGTGTAGTAGAACTGTTGTGTAGTAGAACTGGTTTGTTGTGTAGTAGAACTGGTTTGTTGTGTTGTAGAACTGGTTTGTTGTGTAGTAGAACTGGTTTGTTGTGTAGTAGAACTGTTTGTTGTGTAGTAGAACTGGTTTGTTGTGTAGTAGAACTGGTTTGTTGTGTTGTAGAACTGGTTTGTTGTGTAGTAGAACTGGTTTGTTGTGTAGTAGAACTGGTTTGTTGTGTAGTAGAACTGAGTAGTAACGGTCTTTGTTTATTGATTCTGGTTACGATGTAGGTCAATCGAGGTGAAAGGGTTGAACACTAAGGAGAGAAGAGAAGACATTCCTCAGTGCTGCTGATCATTGTCGTGTTGTGCTGAAGGGGTCAGCTTCCAAACAATGAAACTGGACTTATCCTCGCCATGTCCACTTTGATACAGCAAACTACTCCATCCATCAATCTGTCACGTAGTGTGCTATTGTACTGTACTTAGTTGTACCACTCTCAGTAATCTGCAGAAACAACCCTTCTACATTGCTGGTCCATTTGACATAATCAGACATTAGTGCAAATATAGATGTCCCGTCAATTCACAACATCCTGATAGAAGAATTAGCCCAGCTTGTCAAAGAGAAGGTTTTATTTTTTTTTTAGACAACGTAATAACCTCAAATGATATTATTTTAGCTGGGATGTAAGTTATTGCTTTAATGTAATACAATTTTGATATTTAAAGATAGACCTGTTATAATTTAGCTGGTAGTGCTTTTGAAATTGCGTTGTAGCAATTCCAATGAAAACGTGTTTTTTTTTTGTAATAATGCATTCCAAGTGCAATATCCTTTTATTGTATTTTTTGCGGTGGCCAATTAAAGGATCCTCTGTCGGGTTAGTTTCTGTGTCACCTCTGTGATGGAATCAGTTTACACCTTTTATATTACTGAGGAATTTACCTTGAGAAAATAACACATTTTTGTCCTGATAAGTCATTCTGTTTTGTTGCACTTTTAATGGTTTCATTAACGTTGGACCTTGCAGGCTGACTGCCGGCGACATCCCCTGTAGGAACATCTCATTCATTTGTGTTACTCTGTAATATACCAATATGTTGACAGGGACCAGAGGCCTACAACCACCGAGCACTAGAAACTGTCATGTTCATACCAAGAACGGCTTCGAGAGCACTCGTCATTACAACTAGCTAGAAAGTACAGTTACTGAGTTAGGTCATTAACGTTCAACCAAACATAAGCCAATAGTCAGTGATCGGCACTTCCTGTAAGTGCTAACATTTTAAAGAGCTTGAAAGAACGTTGGGATATTGGATACAAGTGCCTTGTTTGAAATCATATGGGTCTGTGGTGTCACTTCCTGTAAGTGCCAACATTTTAAAGAGCTTGAAAGAACGTTGGGATATTGGATACAAGAGCCTTGTTTGAAATCATATGGGTCTGTGGTGTCACTTCCTGTAAGTGCCAACATTTTAAAGAGCTTGAAAGAACGTTGGGTTATTGGATACAAGTGCCTTGTTTGAAATCATATGGGTCTGTGGTGTCACTTCCTGTAAGTGCCAACATTTTAAAGAGCTTGAAAGAACGTTGGGATATTGGATACAAGAGCCTTGTTTGAAATCATATGGGTCTGTGGTGTCACTTCCTGTAAGTGCCAAAATTTTAAAGAGCTTGAAAGAACGTTGGGATATTGGATACAAGAGCCTTGTTTGAAATCATATGGGTCTGTGGTGTCACTTCCTGTAAGTGCCAACACTTTAAAGAGCTTGAAAGAACGTTGGGATATTGGATACAAGAGCCTTGTTTGAAATCATATGGGTCTGTGGTGTCACTTCCTGTAAGTGCCAACATTTTAAAGAGCTTGAAAGAACGTTGGGATATTGGATACAAGTGCCTTGTTTGAAATCATATGGGTCTGTGGTGTCACTTCCTGTAAGTGCCAACATTTTAAAGAGCTTGAAAGAACGTTGGGATATTGGATACAAGTGCCTTGTTTGAAATCATATGGGTCTGTGGTGTCACTTCCTGTAAGTGCCAACATTTTAAAGAGCTTGAAAGAACGTTGGGATATTGGATACAAGTGCCTTGTTTGAAATCATATGGGTCTGTGGTGTCACTTCCTGTAAGTGCCAACATTTTAAAGAGCTTGAAAGAACGTTGGGATATTGGATACAAGTGCCTTGTTTGAAATCATATGGGTCTGTGGTGTCACTTCCTGTAAGTGCCAACATTTTAAAGAGCTTGAAAGAACGTTGGGATATTGGATACAAGTGCCTTGTTTGAAATCATATGGGTCTGTGGTGTCACTTCCTGTAAGTGCCAACATTTTAAAGAGCTTGAAAGAACGTTGGGATATTGGATACAAGTGCCTTGTTTGAAATCATATGGGTCTGTGGTGTCACTTCCTGTAAGTGCCAACATTTTAAAGAGCTTGAAAGAACGTTGGGATATTGGATACAAGAGCCTTGTTTGAAATCATATGGGTCTGTGGTGTCACTTCCTGTAAGTGCCAACATTTTAAAGAGCTTGAAAGAACGTTGGGATATTGGATACAAGAGCCTTGTTTGAAATCATATGGGTCTGTGGTGTCACTTCCTGTAAGTGCCAACATTTTAAAGAGCTTGAAAGAACGTTGGGATATTGGATACAAGACCCTTGTTTGAAATCATATGGGTCTGTGGTGTCACTCCCTGTAAGTGCTAACTGTTCTTTGCCAAATTAGCAGTAAGTTCGGTGAGCTCGTAAAGCCTTGTCACAGCAGATATCCTAGAAAGGCCTATCCGTATGTGCTGCTGTCTGTTGGCCTGCCAAGTCATTCACACTCAGCTCTGCCAGCCTCAGTAACACGACTGGCATGGATCTGCCTCACAGACAACTGGGGGACTTTAATTGACGTAAATGAACCAGCGAAATACAAACATAGAAAGCGAAAAAAAAACAGCGAAAAAAAACAAACATTATCTGTTACTTTCTACATTTACTGATTGGATGTTTCATTTGTATTGCCTCTATCACCAACCATCTACTACTTTAGATCAGATGATAGGATGGATAATAGCAGGTAAAACATGTCTATTCCAATGTATATTGGAGAAGGTTGCCACCAGTGGACAGTGAAGAAGGTTCATTTTAAATTTTTTGAATTTTACCAGGTAAGTCAGTTAAGAACAAATTCTTATTTTCAATGACTGCCTAGGAACAGTGGGTTAACTGCCTGTTCAGGGGCAGAATGTCAGATTTGTACCTTGTCAGCTCAGGGGTTTGAGCTTGCAACCTTCCGGCTACTAGTCCAATGCTCTAACCACTAGGCTACCCTGCCGCCCCATAAATGAGAACTCTGTTGTGGATAATTGAGAAATGTTACCCAGACGAACAGGGAAACGTAGGCCTCTCCCGAGTGGTGCAACGGGTCTGAGGCACTGCATCTCAGTGCTAGAGGCGTCACTACAGACCCTGGTACGATCCCGGACTGTATCACAGCGGGTCTCAGGCACTGCATCTCAGTGCTAGAGGCATCACTACAGACCCTGGTACGATCCCGGACTGTATCACAGCGGGTCTGAGGCACTGCATCTCAGTGCTAGAGGCGTCACTACAGACCCTGGTACGATCCCGGACTGTATCACAGCGGATCTGAGGCACTGCATCTCAGTGCTAGAGGCATCACTACAGACCCTGGTACGATCCCGGACTGTATCACAGCGGGTCACAGGCACTGCATCTCAGTGCTAGAGGCATCACTACAGACCCTGGTACGATCCCGGACTGTATCACAGCGGGTCTCAAGCACTGCATCTCAGTGCTAGAGGCGTCACTACAGACCCTGGTACGATCCCGGACTGTATCACAGCGGGTCTGAGGCACTGCATCTCAGTGCTAGAGGCGTCACTACAGACCCTGGTACGATCCCGGACTGTATCACAGCGGGTCTCAGGCACTGCATCTCAGTGCTAGAGGCATCACTACAGACCCTGGTACGATCCCGGACTGTATCACAGCGGGTCTCAGGCACTGCATCTCAGTGCTAGAGGCGTCACTACAGACCCTGGTACGATCCCGGACTGTATCACAGCGGGTCTAAGGCACTGCATCTCAGTGCTAGAGGCGTCACTACAGACCCTGGTACGATCCCGGACTGTATCACAGCGGGTCTGAGGCACTGCATCCCAGTGCTAGAGGCGTCATTACAGACCCTGGTACGATCCCGGACTGTATCACAGCGGGTCTGAGGCACTGCATCCCAGTGCTAGAGGCGTCATTACAGACCCTGGTACGATCCCGGACTGTATCACAGCGGGTCTGAGGCACTGCATCCCAGTGCTAGAGGCGTCATTACAGACCCTGGTACGATCCCGGACTGTATCACAGCGGGTCTGAGGCACTGCATCCCAGTGCTAGAGGCGTCATTACAGACCCTGGTACAATCCCGGACTGTATCACAGCTGTTTATCGGGAGTCCCATAGGGCGATGCACAATTGGCCCAGCGTCGTCCGAGTTAGGGCAGAGTTTGGCATGGCTAGGCCGTCGTTGAAAAATAATATTTTTTTTCTTAATTTAAATCAGTTAAATAAAGGAGAAATAAAATAAATCATCATGAGACCCAGAAATTCAATGTTCTTCTTTCTAGCGGACATCAGGTTTCGGTCCGTATCTGTGAGGCCATACGAGCCACTGTGTGTATTGAATCCCTTTGTCAATTTTATGGGACATTCTGGGCTTTTCAATGATATCATGTGTCGGTCGGGGTTGCTGACCTTGACAACTTTCTATTCCTGTCCTCTGTAGAGGACACCCGGACAGACCTACTGTACCCATTGACTGTAATGTTAATGTTTTCACCTACTGTACCCATTGACTGTAATGTTCATGTGTTTCACCTACTGTGCCCATTGACTGTAATGTTAATGTTTCACCTACTGTACCCATTGACTGTAATGTTAATGTTTTCACCTACTGTACCCATTGACTGGAATGTGTTTCACCCTACTGTACCCATTGACTGTAATGTTAATGTTTTCAACAACTGTACCCATTGACTGTAATGTTAATGTGCTCCACCCTACTGTACCCATTGACTGTAATGTTAATGTATTTCACCTACTGTACCCATTGACTGTAATGTTTCCACCTACTGTACCCATTGACTGTAATGTTAATGTTTTCACCTACTGTACCCATTGACTGTAATGTTAATGTTTTCAACCTACTGTACCCATTGACTGTAATGTTAATGTATTTCACCTACTGTACCCATTGACTGTAATGTTAATGTTTTCACCTACTGTACCCATTGACTGTAATGTTAATATTTTCACCTACTGTACCCATTGACTGTAATGTTAATATTTTCACCTACTGTACCCATTGACTGTAATGTTAATATTTTCACCTACTGTACCCATTGACTGTAATGTTAATTTTTTGGACCTGCTGTACCCATTGACTGTAATGTTCAGATGTATGTCCTAATAACCACTGCAGTGGATAATTTTGTCATTACAATAAAATATAAATACAAATATATTTAAAAAAAAATATCTATTTTATTTTACCCCAAACATGTATGTTATGTCAGGTCTCAGGAGGACATCGGAAAAATGTACTGATAAATCCAAAATTAACATTCCTAAAATATAGTACAATTGTTGTTTCCACCCAGTTAAGCTCTTCTAAACATGAGTGTTGGTTTGTGTATCATCTATGTTTCCACACAGTTAAGCTCCTCAAACATTATTTGGTGCAAAGACAAGAGTGATTGTCTGAATTGAGGAGTAGACGTGAATGCTGTTGGCTGGACCAAGGCATCTCTTCCAAGGCAGGAAGAAGACTGGTGGTGGTCTGCCAGCTGCCTACTGTCACTCAGTGTGGTGGTGCGCTGAGCTAAGAGGCCCAGCCAGGCATCGTGCCATAAAGCCCTAAGCCCCCTTTAACTCATTATTGTCACTGCTTTGAAAGAAAGTCTGTTGACCTTAGATAGAGAAAGGGATTTTCAAGTGAATGAAATGAAGCCTGTTATTTTTTTCCCCCCTCGAGAATTGACCCATGTATTCGCCACGCCGTTTGGACGCCATTGTATTTTTGTTGGTGTCATCTTGAAGAGCACACAAGGATTTTTCACAGGGGTTCATTGTTCCAAAGTCTGGGGTAGAAATGTGACATTCGAGCGTTGTCATTGGTGGCTTTGGTTCAAACTATTCAAATGAGTAAAATGTCAAGTGTTTGGCTCTTAAATAACATGTTGCTACTCCTAACTTGGCCTTTTCTTTCTGTTGGCTTGAATTTACCCTCAAAACGCTGAGCTGAAGGCACTGGAATTTGGACTGTCTCCAAAAATATTGCTCCTTTTTCAAAGTTCACAAAGAAGAAAACTAAATAATTATCAATAAGTGTCTCTGGTGATTAGAACACAAAAACACAGTAAAAGTTTTCAGTCAGTTTAGGCCGTCATTGTAAATAAGAATTTGTTCTTAATTAACTGACTTGCCTAGTTAAATAAAAATAAAACAAATATATGTCCTATATCTATTTGGGTCATCAAAGACGCCGTGCATTACTGCTGTTGTTAAGAACAATAAAAACAAACTCCCACAGGATGAACACTCAGAGGAGATAACACAGGTCCCCTGTACTGGAGACAACACACACACTGACAATAAAATAGTTGTGTTCATAGAAGGGAATTTGCAAAAGGACCAAAACACAGTTCAAAACAATATGATGGTTTACAATACAATATGATAGTTTACAATATGATGGTTTACAATACAATATGATGGTTTACAATACAATATGATGGTTCACAATACAATATGATAGTTTACAATACAATATGATAGTTTACAATATGATGGTTTACAATACAATATGATGGTTTACAATATGATGGTTTACAATACAATATGATGGTTTACAATACAATATGATAGTTTACAATACAATATGATAGTTTACAATATGATGGTTTACAATACAATATGATGGTTTACAATATGATGGTTTACAATACAATATGATGGTTTACAATACAATATGATAGTTTACAATACAATATGATAGTTTACAATATGATGGTTTACAATACAATATGATGGTTTACAATACAATATGATGGTTTACAATACAATATGATGGTTTACAATACAATATGATAGTTTACAATACAATATGATAGTTTACAATACAATATGATGGTTCACAATACAATATGATAGTTTACAATACAATATGATGGTTTACAATATGATGGTTTACAATACAATATGATGGTTTACAATACAATATGATGGTTTACAATACAATATGATGGTTTACAATATGATGGTTTACAATATGATAGTTTACAATACAATATGATGGTTTACAATATGATGGTTTACAATACAATATGATGGTTTACAATACAATATGATAGTTTACAATACAATATGATGGTTTACAATATGATGGTTTACAATATGATGGTTTACAATACAATACGATGGTTTACAATACAATATGATAGTTTACAATACAATATGATAGTTCACAATACAATATGATAGTTTGGCAGAAAATCTTTAGTATAATTATTTACGCATCAAATTATTTTCTTTTTTTGTCTCACTACTAGACTTATATACTCTGTAGTTAACGTAAAAGTATAATTTCTAATTTTGATATGATTGTCTTTTGTTCTAAACATCAGTTTTCTTTGAGCAGAACCTTACAGGTACCATACTAGGGACGTTCCCCAGGAGCTAGGTGTTCAGAACCTTACAGGTACCATACTGGGGACGTTCCCCAAGAGCTAGGTGTTCAGAACCTTACAGGTACCATACTGGGGACGTTCCCCAAGAGCTAGGTGTTCAGAACCTTACAGGTACCATACTGGGGACGTTCCCCAAGAGCTAGGTGTTCAGAACCTTACAGGTACCATACTAGGGACGTTCCCCAAGAGCTAGGTGTTCAGAACCTTACAGGTACCATACTGGGGACGTTCCCCAAGAGCTAGCTGTTCAGAACCTTATAGGTACCATACTAGGGACGTTCCCCAGGAGCTAGGTGTTCAGAACGTTACATTCCATCTTCCCTTTTAACCCTCTGAAGGACAGAGCTACCCCTTGGGGTATGAAAATCGTGCGCACAACAACCAATTCAAGACGAGGATGCTATACCTGTACTGGTGATGAGAAGGGCTCGAAAGAAGAAAAAAAAGATTTGATTAATAAAAGTGTGAAATTTTACAGGCTGAAAATAATCTATAGATGTGATGGAGTGGAACCGTTCTCATCAAACTGGGGAAATGTTTTGCAGATCCCTGAAGAACTGTAGCTAGTCAGTGGCTCCATCCGTGCAAATGTGGTTCTCTGGAAGAGAGATTTGAGCTCAAAAGGAGAAATTTGACGGCACATGCAATGAGTGTCACAAAACCTAATTTCAACATCTGAGAGTAGATTGAATACCGCTATTCGTTTTGGGGTAATTTAAATGGCTTTGGATAGGCATTTCTTTTCATACCTTTTACTCCCTGGTGCATCCTAACCCAAAGTTGATGAGAAATCCATGCTAATGACTTGCAATGGCAACATTAACAGCATTTTGAAATGCATTTGTCAGTTTCAAATGGGAGTCTGCTTTTCAAAAGTGAAATGTGTTTTTATTTATTTCTGCTTTCGTATAAGCATACATCTGACTAAACTATCCATCCAAACGTTGTACCACTTATCCGGGAAGTGCCTCATCACCGTTGTATGACTACACAACAGTCCAACCTGATTGGTTGATGAGACCACCAGCCCATGTCACTGTCACAAGAAGAGGATTGTTTGTAACCCATTGACAGTCTGGTAAATCAACGTACAGTATATACCATACTAGTTATTTATTTGGACAAGCGAAGTTAAAAATATTTCATTTGGCTCTATACTCCAGTCTTTCACAGCATCTATACACAAACAAACTGCAAATGCATTCAACTAATTTGTCGAGTCGCATGCTTGATGTAGTCATTGTATGCTAGGAATATGGGACCAAATACTACATGTTTGACTAAATGTAATACACTACTATACTGTAGGTGAATTGCGTTCCTCAAATGGGGGTGGCAGGTTGCCTAGTGTTTAGAGCGTTGGACTAGTAACCAAAAGGTTGCTGGATCAAATCCCTGAGCTGACAAAGTAAAAATCTGTTGTTCTGCCTACAGTGATGTAAATACCTTCAAATTAAAGGTTATCTACTTTCACCTCATGTAAAACATTTGCATCTCAAATCCAAAAAGGCTTGAGTAATAAAGCCCAAATTAAAAGTGGTAGCTTCGCTGTCAGTATACTCTCTGTACAGTTAGCGAACATCCTGTACAACTCGTGTTCTTCTGTTTCTTTAACGTGTATGTTGTTTCAGTGTCAACAAAAAAAAGACCTTGAGGAAACCTTATTGTAATTCCAGACCATTCATCCAGATCGAGTTGAGTTTTCCTAAGGTGTGGGGGGGGGGTGTGGGGGTGGGGGGGATAAGGAGTGTCTCCCTCTAATTCTCAGTCACCTTATTAACAAGCCCACAGCCAGCGACTAGCTGGATTACACACTTCTGACAAGAACACTCAGTGCTGTCAGATTTAGTGAAGTGGGTGAATCCATGATGTAATTGACAACATGTTGAGATGCGGAGAGACTAATCATTGGAGATCACTCCTCTCTCTTCCATGTCAGGGACCCCCTAAGCCTCACGCACAATGGCTGGAGGGCAGATTTAACAGTTGGGCTGAAATTGAACACTTATTAGCTAGATGGGGTTCACGTTAAGGGTTTTAAAGACCACGAGATCAATCTTCTGCAAAATATCAATCAGTTGAATACTAAGTTGAGGTAAACACACAACTCAAACCTTCCAACCCAAATCTCCCATCGATATCAACGCAATCAATGGTTTAGGCAACAACAAAAAAAAAGAATGTTGATTTAAGGCCCAATGAGAGCGTTTAGGATTAGGAGAATCCCCTCCGATAGAAACACCTTCTAGACATGATTTCTCTTCCCTTTTATCCCATTGACTGGTTTCATTTATGTTTTACGGTTCAGCAAGCAAATGCAAATAAAATTCATCATTTAGATCAGTAGAATCTTCCTGAATTAACAATATGTTTTGCTATTCCTTTTGGAAGCTCCGGTTATTTTAGAAAGCCAATCGGAATATCGGAGTATAATGACATATACTGGACTTAAATAACGATCACATTGTCCAACACTGAACAAGTATCCGTACCGGTAACACGTTCTACAATTGTTTGTAGTCTCAACTTTGTACATATAGCCTGATTATAATTACTGTACATAATGAATACACAAACACACAGACACACACACACAGACACACACACAGACACACACTCACAAACACACACACACAGACACACACACAGACACACACACACACAGACACACACACAGACACACACACACACACAGACACAAACACAAACACACACACACAGACACACACACACAGACACACACACAGACACACACACAAACACACACACAGACACACACACAGACACACACACACACACAGACACACACACACACAGACACACACACACAGACACACACACACAGACACACTCACAAACACACACACACAGACACACACAGACACACACAGAGACACACAATAGATGTTTGTTAGCCTGGTCCCAGATCAGTCTGTGTGTTAGCCTGGTCCCAGATCAGTCTGTTTGTTAGCCTGGTCCCAGATCAGTCTGTGTGTTAGCCTGGTCCCAGATCAGTCTGTGTGTTAGCCTGGTCCCAGATCAGTCTGTTTGTTAGCCTGGTCCCAGATCAGTCTGTTTGTTAGCCTGGTCCCAGATCAGTCTGTTTGTTAGCCTGGTCCCAGATCAGTCTGTTTGTTAGCCTGGTCCCAGATCAGTCTGTTTGTTAGCCTGGTCCCAGATCAGTCTGTTTGTTAGCCTGGTCCCAGATCAGTCTGTGTGTTAGCCTGGTCCCAGATCAGTCTGTGTGTTAGCCTGGTCCCAGATCAGTCTGTTTGTTAGCCTGGTCCCAGATCAGTCTGTGTGTTAGCCTAGTCCCAGATCAGTCTGTTTGTTAGCCTGGTCCCAGATCAGTCTGTGTGTTAGCCTGGTCCCAGATCAGTCTGTGTGTTAGCCTGGTCCCAGATCAGTCTGTGTGTTAGCCTGGTCCCAGATCAGTCTGTGTGTTAGCCTGGTCCCAGATCAGTCTGTGTGTTAGCCTGGTCCCAGATCAGTCTGTGTGTTAGCCTGGTCCCAGATCAGTCTGTTTGTTAGCCTGGTCCCAGATCAGTCTGTTTGTTAGCCTGGTCCCAGATCAGTATGTGTTAGCCTGGTCCCAGCCTGGTCCCAGATCAGTCTGTGTGTTAGCCTGGTCCCAGATCAGTCTGTGTGTTAGCCTGGTCCCAGATCAGTCTGTTTGTTAGCCTGGTCCCAGATCAGTCTGTGTGTTAGCCTAGTCCCAGATCAGTCTGTTTGTTAGCCTGGTCCCAGATCAGTCTGTGTCCCAGATCAGTCTGTGTTCTGTTAGCCTGGTCCCAGATCAGTCTGTGTGTTAGCCTGGTCCCAGATCAGTCTGTGTGTTAGCCTGGTCCCAGATCAGTCTGTGTGTTAGCCTGGTCCCAGATCAGTCTGTGTGTTAGCCTGGTCCCAGATCAGTCTGTGTGTTAGTCTGGTCCCAGATCAGTCTGTGTGTTAGCCTGGTCCCAGATCAGTCTGTGTGTTAGCCTGGTCCCAGATCAGTCTGTTTGTTAGCCTGGTCCCAGATCAGTCTGTGTGTTAGCCTGGTCCCAGATCAGTCTGTGTGTTAGCCTGGTCCCAGATCAGTCTGTTTGTTAGCCTGGTCCCAGATCAGTCTGTTTGTTAGCCTGGTCCCAGATCAGTCTGTGTGTTAGCCTGGTCCCAGATCAGTCTGTGTGTTAGCCTGGTCCCAGATCAGTCTGTGTGTTAGCCTGGTCCCAGATCAATCTGTTTGTTAGCCTGGTCCCAGATCAGTCTGTGTGTTAGCCTGGTCCCAGATCAGTCTGTGTGTTAGCCTGATTATAATCATAATTGACACACGAGGCTCCGAGTGACACTCTGACACAACGAGTTGTCAAGCCATATT
Organism: Oncorhynchus masou masou; assembly: GCF_036934945.1. Lineage (NCBI taxonomy): Eukaryota > Metazoa > Chordata > Actinopteri > Salmoniformes > Salmonidae > Oncorhynchus > Oncorhynchus masou. The sequence continues at coordinate 178,919 of NW_027011420.1, read as the reverse complement.
CAGAATTTATGAGCAATCAGAGAAGCTCTCATTCCTACCAAACCCACCAATAGGAAACCAAGAAAGGTTGGAATTATGAGTTCAGCTTTGGGACTAATAAAGGTCACTTGTTTAAAAGAAATTAAAAAAAGGTATTGGTTGACATTATGTGGGGTCAGGACCCTCTATCCATCACTATTTAACCATCGTCAGCTAAAATGCAGAATTCCTTAATAGCTATATTCTCAACATTTCCTGTAAAAAAAAAGAAAGAAGAAAAAGAGTCTATTTTCAATTTTACAAATGTATAGAGATGGCAGAGAATGTGAGCACGCTTAAAGCAACACTATACCTGGTTTATAAACATGGAATTGAAAAGCTATATTGGACATATTAAATACTATATTTCTCTGTTCTGGAAAAGGCATTTATCATAGCAAGGCGATGCCACACAAATCACTGCTATTTCCCAGTGCTATTTCCCTGGTCAAATGTGGCTGGAGGCAAGTGATATCTTCCAGTCAACACTATATGAAGACCATATCTTAAAATGATAGATCACCTCATTTTGTTCTGACAGAGGTATTTTCCGCTACAAACATCTGTCATTGAAATTCACAGTAATACACCGAAGATCGGAGCGGTAGGAGATTTGACAAACTGATTTACCAAGAGATTTGACAAACTGAATATAAAGATCCAATATGTGGATGGGGGGGAGGCACTCATTAGCTGAATTGATTATGTTTTTGTAAACTCCCCTTGATTTTAGAGAATAGGGTATATTTATCATCAGTGATTTGGTTTTACGGGTTATTTTCTGATTTTTGACCATTTGAGGAGGTTTTAGATGTGACGACATTCATCCTCTGTAGGGCAGAGAGAGAGAGAACAATAGGAACGGTCTACGGAGGGTTTAGCTCACGTGGAATGTAAAACTGGGACAACTTGCCACTTAGAAAGCCTTTCTCTCTCTCTCTCTCTCTCTCTCTCTCTCTCTCTCTCTCTCTCTCTCGCTCTCTGTCTCTCTCTCTCTCTCTCTCTCTCTCTCTCTCTCGCTCTCTGTCTCTCTCTCTCTCTCTCTCTCTCTCTCTCTCTCTCTCTCTCTCTCTCGCTCTCTGTCTCTCTCTCTCTCTCTCTCTCTCTCTCTCTCTCTCTCATAGAACAACAGTATGGATCTTGTTCTGTCTTGTCCCTCATTCCCTCTCTCTCTCTCTCTCTCCCTCTCTCTCTCTCTCTCTCTCTCTCTCTCTCTCTCTCTCTGTCTCTCTCTCTCTCTCTCTCTCTCTCTCTCTCTCTCTCTGTCTCTCTCTCTCTCTCTCTCTCTCTCTCTCTCTCTCATAGAACAACAGTATGGATCTCAGTCAGCTTACCATCTAGACACAGACGTCTAGTATGGCTCTTTCTGACGGAAGTATATGCATTGTGATAAAACAAGTACTATTTCATGATGATATGGGTTTATTGTATTAAAACAAGTGCTGTAGCTCTGTACTGTAGCTCTTTATACTGTAGCTCTGTTCTGTAGCTCTCTGTACTGTAGCTCTGTACTGTAGCTATATACTGTAGCTCTCTGTTCTGTAGCTCTCTGTACTGAGGCTCTGTACTGTAGGTCTGTACTGTAGCTCTGTACTATAGCTCTCTATACTGTAGCTCTCTGTTCTGTAGCTCTCTGTTCTGTAGCTCTCTGTTCTGTAGCACTGTACTGTAGCTCTCTATACTGTAGCTCTCTGTTCTGTAGCTCTCTGTACTGTAGTTCTGTACTGTAGCTCTGTACTGTAGCTCTGTACTGTAGCTCTGTACTGTAGCTCTCTGTACTGTAGCTCTGTTCTGTAGCTCTCTGTACTGTAGCTCTCTGTACTGTAGCTCTCTGTTCTGTAGCTCTCTGTTCTGTAGCTCTCTCTACTGTAGCTCTCTGTTCTGTAGCTCTCTGTACTGTAGCTCTGTACTGTAGCTCTGTACTGTAGCTCTGTTCTGTAGCTCTCTGTACTGTAGCTCTCTGTACTGTAGCTCTGTACGGTAGCTCTGTACTGTAGCTCTGTACTGTAGCTCTGTACTGTAGCTCTCTATACTGTAGCTCTCTGTTCTGTAGCTCTCTGTACTGTACCTCTGTACTGTAGCTCTGTACTGTAGCTCTCTATACTGTAGCTCTCTGTTCTGTAGCTCTCTGTACTGTAGCTCTGTACTGTGGCTCTGTACTGTAGCTCTCTGTTCTGTAGCTCTGTACTGTAGCTCTGTACTGTAGCTCTGTACTGTAGCTCTGTACTGTAGCTCTCTGTACTTTAGCTCTGTACTGTAGCTCTCTGTACTATAGCTCTCTACTGTAGCTCTGTACTGTAGCTCTGTACTGTAGCTCTCTGTACTATAGCTCTGTACTGTAGCTCTGTACTGTAGCTCTGTACTGTAGCTCTCTGTACTGTAGCTCTGTACTGTAGCTCTGTACTGTAGCTCTCTGTACTGTAGCTCTGTACTGTAGCTCTCTGTACTGTAGCTCACTGTACTGTAGCTCTGTACTGTAGCTATGAACTGTAGCTATGCACTGTAGCTCTCTGTACTGTAGCTCTGTACTGTGGCTATGTACTGTAGCTCTCTGTACTGTAGCTCTCTATACTGCAGCTCTGTACTGTAGCTCTGTACTGTAGCTCTGTACTGTAGCTCTCTGTACTGTAGCTCTGTACTGTAGCTCTCTGTACTGTAGCTCTGTACTGTAGCTCTGTATTGTAGCTCTGTACTGTAGCTCTGTACTGTAGCTCTGTACTGTAGCTCTCTGTACTGTAGCTCTGTACTGTAGCTCTCTGTACTGTAGCTCTCTACTGTAGCTCTGTACTGTAGCTCTGTACTGTAGCTATGCACTGTAGCTCTGCACTGTAGCTCTCTGTACCTTTGTTCTCTGTACTGTAGCTCTCCGTACTGTAGCTCTGCACTGTAGCTCTGTACTGTAGCTCTCTGTACTGTAGCTCTGTACTGTAGCTCTCTGTACTGTAGTTATGTACTGTAGCTCTATACTGTAGCTCTGTACTGTAGCTCTCTGTACTGTAGCTCTGTACTGTAGCTCTCTGTAACATAGCTCTGTAATGTAGCTCTCTGTACTGTAGCTCTCTGTACTGTAGCTATCTGTACTGTAGCTCTCTGTACTATATCTCTGTACTGTAGCTCACTGTACTGTAGCTCTTTGTACTGTAGCTCTCTGTACTGTAACTCTCTGTAATGTAGCTCTGTAATGTAGCTCTGTACTCTAGCTCTCTGTACTGTAGCTCTCTGTACTGTAGCTCTGTACTGTAGCTCTGTACTGTAGCTCTCTTTACTGTAGCTCTGTGTACTGTAGCTCTCTGTACTGTAGCTCTGTGTACTGTAGCTCTCTGTACTGTAGCTCTCTGTAATGTAGCTCTGTACTGTACCTCTGTGTGTATAACTTTACTGAAAGCAGCAAGGGTGTCTGTAATAAACTGCCCAACATTTAATGAGAGCCCTGAAGGCAACATGAGAAGTAAGAATACATTACCCCTCAACAACATAATCTGCAGGGCTATATTCCCTCTCCTTGACTTGCTTATGTACTGGCTTCTCACTGCTTTTAGTGGCTGTCAGAAAAAAATGTCACATTTTCTGTTTACGTCCGTACAGAGTGTTTGACATATCGCATGTCCCGGTTGCAAATGAGATACAGACTCATTACATACAGGCAGAGAGAGTGAGAACTGAAAACCTGACTGAACCCCCTTTTCCCTCTCTTGTCTCTTGTGAAAAATTCTAAATCTCGAAAGAAACCCCACTCAGACATATTTTGCAGGGGGGGGGGGGTATTATTTTCCAATATGCCGATCAATTTGTCAGTCATCCAGGCAGGCGGGCGGTGAAGTGGAATGGCCGGGAAAGAAAAGCAATTTAGCAGGTGAGGTTCTACATAGAACTGTTTCATGAGCTGTTCCCACGTAGAGTTAGTTTGATTTCCTGGTTCATGTTGGGAAGTGTTGTATGATTTCCTGGTCCATGTTGGGAAGTGTTGTATGAGACGTAGAGTTAGTTTGATTTCCTGGTTCATGTTGGGAAGTGTTGTATGATTTCCTGGTCCATGTTGGGAAGTGTTGTATGAGACGTAGAGTTAGTTTGATTTCCTGGTTCATGTTGGGAAGTGTTGTATGAGACGTAGAGTTAGTTTGATTTCCTGGTTCATGTTGGGAAGTGTTGTATGAGACGTAGAGTTAGTTTGATTTCCTGGTTCATGTTGGGAAGTGTTGTATGATTTCCTGGTCCATGTTGGGAAGTGTTGTATGAGACGTAGAGTTAGTTTGATTTCCTGGTTCATGTTGGGAAGTGTTGTATGATTTCCTGGTCCATGTTGGGAAGTGTTGTATGAGACGTAGAGTTAGTTTGATTTCCTGGTCCATGTTGGGAAGTGTTGTATGAGATGTAGAGTTAGTTTGATTTCCTGGTCCATGTTGGGAAGTGTTGTATGATTTCCTGGTCCATGTTGGGAAGTGTTGTATGAGACGTAGAGTTAGTTTGATTTCCTGGTCCATGTTGGGAAGTGTTGTATGAGACGTAGAGTTAGTTTGATTTCCTGGTCCATGTTGGGAAGTGTTGTATGATTTCCTGGTCCATGTCGGGAAGTGTTGTATGAGACGTAGAGTTAGTTTGATTTCCTGGTCCATGTTGGGAAGTGTTGCTTGTATCACTCATCCCAGGTCTACAGGGCGTCTTCAAGGTTTTTCTACTTTGTGTTGTCCGTCTGTTTGTTCGGTTGGTGTTTTTTTCTCTCTCTAACAGAACATGACACGTTGGTTACGTAAAATGATGTGCAAACGACTCTCATCACGTTGGACACTTTAACGAAGTTAGAGAATCTAGTTATGTCGTTATGCTGCTCTTCCATTGACCAATGATGACGTCTAAAACCCTTTGAGTTCATGCAGAAACGTATTGTGACTTTCCCAAGGAAGGTTACTATTGGCAACACCCATCCGTAGCACTCGCTCCAGCAGGTGTATCTCACTGATCATCCCTAAAGCCAACACCTCATTTGGCCGCCTTTCGTTCCAGTACTCTGCTGCCTGTGACTGGAACGAATTGCAAAAATCACTGAAGTTGGAGACTTTTATCTCCCTCACCAACTTCAAACATGTGCTATCTGAGCAGCTAACCGATCGCTGCAGCTGTACATAGTCTATTGATAAATAGCCCACCCATTTTCACCTACCTCATCCCCACACTGTTTTTATTTATTTACTTTTCTGCTCTTTTGCACACCAGTATCTCTACCTGTACATGACCATCTGATCATTTATCACTCCAGTGTTAATCTGCAAAATAGTAATTATTCGCCTACCTCCTCATGCCTTTTGCACACAATGTATATAGACTCCCCTTTTTTTCTACTGTGTTATTGACTTGTTAATTGTTTACTCCATGTGTAACTCTGTGTTGTCTGTTCACACTGCTATGCTTTATCTTGGCCAGGTCGCAGTTGTAAATGAGAACTTGTTCTCAACTTGCCTACCTGGTTAAATAAAGGTGAAATAAAATAAAATAAAATATTACAGGCCGATCGCGGCGTAGAGCAATAAACGCCTTTCAGACGACCTTACTAACCTGCTCAGTTTGTTAACCAATAAACATATCGCTTTGGGTTGAAATCATCTATATTTAAGAAGAAAAATAACACAATGTACATATTTAAGAACTGGGCAATGTCTGATATTCTTGCGATTTTAATATATTGATTGTTTACTATAAGAACAATCCCAGGTCTGTTGAACAGCGCTGTGTTTTACCCGCCCTGTTTGTAGACTGAGGATGTAAAATCAAACATTTTGACCCTTTTAAACATGGTGGGAAGTATAACCACACATGTGAAAACGCTCAGGGAATTAACAAGGGTGATCCCCATTGAACAGATACATTCCTGCTTGGGCCTGTTGGCATATGCAATATCATATTAACATAAAATGGATAAACAAACATTCTGTCTCATTTGCATATAAATATAAACAATTAATTGTTGTATCTGTAGTCCTGTCATACATACATATTGTTATCAGCTTACATTTCTAAGTGGCAGAAACCAAAAAATAATAATTACTTCTTATAGTGTTTGTCTGGCTTTTTGTTTCTCGACACAAATCCTTATAAAAACTGCTCCCGATTTCATCCACATTGTTTTTAGTTAATGATTTTCAGCTGTTTGTTGTTCCTCTGATAGCAGGAAAACGTACCATATGCTCAGGCAAAAGAAAAATGATTAGCAAATGAAATCCTGGACAGCTGTCTGACTGAAAGCGTTTGGTTGATAGCATTCTGCTCTCATAATTAGCTTAAGCATTGGGTTAATTAACTTTCTACCTGGATATGCATAATAATGGGAGCTGTGAAAAACGCCGGGAAGCTTCTCCACTAAATCAACAACATTGCAGGGACCTTTTTATTTGGTATTTCGAAAAGCATATTACAATTTCAAAAGTGATTAATCCGGCGAATATTGTCATATTCTGTAGATTTTATTTGCAAGGACCAGATCAACCTGAAACAATTGGAAGCTATTATATAGCAGGAATAGCCTTTTCAAATCGTAATTAAACTTCCTGAAAGCAAATTACTGATTTAAAAATGCTTTTGTTGGCTTCGGGTATCAGGCTCGTTGGCAGGGTTGTAAAGGAGGGTGCTACAAAGGCTGGAGGGAAATTCCACTTCAAACTCTAAAATAGGAAAAGTGTCAAATGAAATATGGTTAAGTGGTCCAATAATGAATTCCTTTGTGAACAGTCTGAAATGCTGTGTTGGATTGTATTTTAACATGATGCTATTATTGAATGACAAGCCAGTGTCTTTCATTTCTAGTTAAAAAGAGGGGAACAGAACAGGGAATATGATATATATATAAAGGTGCTTTCTAGAACCCTTAAAGGGATCTTCAGTTGTCCCCATAGGAGAACCCTTTGAATAAACCTTTTTGGTTCCAGGTAGAACCCTTTTGAGTTCCGTGTAGAACCCTTTCCACAGAGGGTTCTACATGAAACCTAAAAGGGTTCTACCTGGAACCAAAAAAGGTTTCTCCGATGGGGACAGCCTAAGAACACATTTGGAAACCTTTTTTCTCTAAAAGTGTTCCGTAAAGGGATCTTCAGTTGTCACCATAGGAGAACCCTTTGAATAAACCTTTTTGGTTCCAGGTAGAACCCTTTCCACAGAGGGTTCTACATAACAGCCAAAGCACACGTTTGGAACCCTTTTTTCTCTACATGTGTTCCGTAGAATGTTCCTGTTTACCTTCCTTATGTTACATACCGTCTGTCTGGCTGTCAACATCATCTGAACTGTTTTATTTAGGTGACTGCTTTTTGTTCCGGCCTCCTTGTTCAGTCTCAGGATTCGAAGAGATGCGACGAGCAAAGCGACAGTCTATTTCATCATGCTTCAGTCTGAACTCAGAGAGATCTCACTTTCACAGAAAGGGTAACCACCATGTTCTAGATCTGGAGCAAACTATTTTGTTTTTGGGACCACTGTGGTTTGTAAACACAATGTACTGGTCGTACATATAATATCAAAGAGATGACCATGTCCTGGTTCCCGTACTCATGTTGTCATGATTTACCAAAGCACTCATTAAATACTCTTTACGGTAGGGGTTCACTGTGGGTCTGAGGAGATGGCAGCCTAGCAGAGGGGACTGTGAATTTGGAGTAAAAACTGTAGTTTACATTTCCCCAAGCACCAGAGAGCATAGCACTTTATAGTCGAAAACGTCATGCTGGTCGACTGGAGTCACGCACACACACACAGAGCACAGCATCCTGGGAAAATATAGAACCCCTTTCTCCCATGTTCTGTCATGTACGCCAGTGGACAGGTAGAGGACGATATTTGGAGTGCAGAACATTTCGGTTTTCCTCTGGAGATGTTGTGTCTTCTGCTACATGTTGTGTGGAAGGACAGGAAGGAAAGAGCATGTGGTTTGTCCCGGGTGTGATTTTGTTTTATTCATTTTTTTTTGTCTTCCCATGGTCAATCAATGGGTCCGAGAAGACAGCCCCTTTCTGTCAATCAATGGGTCCGAGAAGACAGCCCCTTTCTGTCAATCAATGGGTCCGAGAAGACAGCCCCTTTCTGTCAATCAATGGTTCCGAGAAGACAGCCCCTTTCTGTCAATCAATGGGTACGAGAAGACAGCCCCTTTCTGTCAATCAATGGTTCCGAGAAGACAGCCCCTTTCTGTCAATCAATGGGTCTGAGAAGACAGCCCCTTTCTGTCAATCAATGGGTCCAAGAAGACAGCCCCTTTCTGTCAATCAATGGGTCCGAGAAGACAGCCCCTTTCTGTCAATTCATGAAAGTTTTATTGGGATGTCAAAAGCCATTTTTCACAAAAAAATTGGCATGATTTGGGGAGATGTTGAGGACAGCATTTTCTCAGTTTGTCCAATGCCACCTCTGGATCCCCCTGTGTGGTAGTTTGCAGTGAAGCAGGCATGCCAGCCCTGGATCCCCCTGTGTGGTTATTTGCAGTGAACCAGGCATGCCAGCCCTGGATCCCCCTGAGTGGTAGTTTGCAGTGAAGCAGTCATGCCAGCCCTGGATCCGCCTGAGTGGTAGTTTGCAGTGAAGCAGGCGTGCCAGCCCTGGATCCCCCTGAGTGGTAGTTTGCAGTGAAGCAGTCATGCCAACCCTGGATCCCCCTGTGTGGTAGTTTGCAGGGAAGCAGGCATGCCAGCCCTGGATCCCCCTGTGTGGTAGTTTGCAGTGAAGCAGGCATGCCAGCCCTGGATCCCCCTGTGTGGTAGTTTGCAGTGAAGCAGACATGCCAGCCCTGGATCCCCCTGTGTGGTAGTTTGCAGTGAAGCAGACATGCCAGCCCTGGATCCCCCTGTGTGGTAGTTTGCAGTGAAGCAGGCATGCCAGCCCTGGATCCCCCTGTGTGGTAGTTTGCAGTGAAGCAGACATGCCAGCCCTGGATCCCCCTGTGTGGTAGTTTGCAGTGAAGCAGACATGCCAGCCCTGGATCCCCCTGTGTGGTAGTTTGCAGTGAAGCAGGCATGCCAGCCCTGGATCCCCCTGAGTGGTAGTTTGCAGGGAAGCAGACATGCCAGCCCAGGCCTTGGTTGTTGTCAGGGTGCTAAGGCACTGCAAGGCCCTCAAATCAGCTGAGGAGGTGAAATGTGTACTTCTCAACCTGCTTTGATTCATTCAAACTTCAAATTCTATACAAATAAAAAGGTTCATTTTAATGTATTTAAAAACTATATATATGTTATTTTGAGTTAACGATGAAACATATAATGTAGCTGATAATAATGATGTATATTTAGGTCCTCCTATGCTCCTCACAAACATGGATCATGAAAATATATTTCATGTAGACAGATAAACATGGAATGCCTAATGCACCGCTGTATATTTGAAGTATTCTTGACAAATAAGATGGGCAGTGCAGAAAAATAAAAATCCTCATTTTGAAATTAATTAAATTCAAAATATCCATCCTGACATTCACAGTGACCTTCAGCTGTGATATCAAACAGTTTTTTTTTTTTGCCAAACCCAGACCCCTGGTGTTGTCGGTAGCCATCCTTATATGCACATTATTTTAGAATTTCACTTTGTCACATGGGAGGTCAGGCATTCGTAGTGGATATTTTATTTGCTCTGTGAGCAGAATAAACATGCAACCAGCAACCATTAAATCTGCCCTTGCTATATATTCTGCCAGTCTCTCTCTCTCTCGCTCTCACGCTCTCTATTTCTCTCTCTTTTTCATTCTCTCACTCTCTTTTTCTCTCTCTCTCTCTTTCACTCTCTATTTCTCTCTCTTTTTCATTCTCTCTCTCTTGCTTGCTCTTTCTTGTCCCTCCTTCCCTCTCTCTATCTCTCTCTCGCTCTCTCTCTCTCTCTCTCGCTTTCTCTCTCTCGCTCTCTCGCTCTCTTTCTCTCTCTCTTGCTCTATGTCCTGTTCTGTCTTGTCCCTCATTCTCTCTCTCTCTCTCTCTCTCTCTCTCTCTCTCTCTCTCTTTCTCTCTCTCGCTCTCTCGCTCTCTTTCTCTCTCTCTCGCTCTCTCTCTGTCTTGCTCTCTTTCTCTATCTCTCTCTCTCTTTCTCTCTCTCTCTCGCTCTCTAGCTCTCTCTCTCTCTCTCTCCTTCCCTCTCTCTATCTCTCTCTCGCTCTTTCTCTCTCTCTCTCTCTCTCTCTCTCGCTTTCTCTCTCTCGCTCTCTTGCTCTCTTTCTCTCTCTCTTGCTCTATGTCCTGTTCTGTCTTGTCCCTCATTCTCTCTCTCTCTCTCTCTCTCTCTCTCTCTCTCTCTCTCTCTCTCTCTCTCTCTCTCTCTCTCTCTAGCTCTCTCTCTCTCTCTCTCCTTCCCCCTCTCTCTCTCTCTCTATCTCTCTTTCTTGCTCTCTCTCTTTCTCTCTCTCTCTCTCTTGCTCTCTCGCTCTCTTTCTCTCTCTCTTGCTCTATATCCTGTTCTGTCTTGTCCCTCATTCCCTTTCTCTCTCTCCCTTTCCTCCCCTCTCTCACCCTCCCCTCCTTACTCTTTCCCTCCTTACTCTTTCCCTTTCTAAATCCCTCCCTCCTCTCATCCCTCCCTCTATGTTGTGTAGAATAACATTCCCTATCACTTTATAATGACTCCACTACTATACACCGTACTGTGTCTGTGTTGTTTCATAGATGTGCCTCTGAAATCCCTCCTGAAATTCAAAAAAATATACATTTCAAAATGTCCTGAAATTATTGTCTCCTTTTTTTTCTCAGCATAAAAATCTGTCTCCAAAAACATACTTCAAGATAAAATGTCAATAAATATGAACTATCAACCGGTAATGAGTGTTAATGAACATCGGATAGCAAAGCAGTCTGGCTACTTGGAGTTATCTTTAAAAAAAGCCTGTCTGATTGTGACTGTGTAGAAACAGAGGATTGTGGGTCACGTTCAGACATCTAACTGAATGGACATCTAAAAATAGAGACCTGAGACATTTAGTCTTACTGGTTAGGTAGGATAACAATTTACAGAGAAAATAAAAAGCTAATGAAGAAGGATAATGTTTTTTTTTGTGTGTTTAAAAAAATAAAATAATACTTCCTAAACTAAAGAAGGGATACGAGTCAATTATAGGCAGAATGTTTCTGCTTGGGTCCTTATCTGCATATGCCACTAAACATGGATTTAGAGGAGCAGCTGAAGGGGGGGCTGAGTGCCTCAGCGAATCAACACTCAGCTGGGAATAGCACTTATTTCCTATCTGTGGGCGTGTGCAGGATAATGCAGCCACTCCAAAGCCTTGGATTTAAGTAACGCTGACATGTGCAGAGGCAGATTACCCAGCAGAGTTATCAAGGTGTGAGCTAGTGGGCTACCGGACACTTTTGTCATGGGATGTGTTTAAGTCATTGTACTACCTGGGCAGGACATAAGGCAACACAAGGCCTGTCTTTAGTCTCTATTCATGTGTGTGTGTATAGGTTATAACCCCTTTAAACCACAGTGGTATTAATATCTGTCTTCTAACTTCATGTGCTGGTATGAGGCTCAGGAGCATCTGTCTTGGCTGTGTCTTCGCTGTGTCTTGGCTCTGTCTTGGCTGTGTCTTGGCTCTGTCTTGGCTGTGTCTTGGCTCTGTCTTGGCTGTGTCTTGGCTGTGTCTTGGCCTTGTCTTGGCTCTGTCTTGGCTGTGTCTTGGCTGTGTCTTGGCTGTGTCTTGGCTGTGTCTTGGCTCTGTCTTGGCTGTGTCTTGGCTGTGTCTTGGCCTTGTCTTGGCTCTGTCTTGGCTGTGTCTTGGCTGTGTCTTGGCTGTGTCTTGGCTCTGTCTTGGCTCTGTCTTGGCTGTGTCTTGGCTGTGTCTTGGCTTTGTCTTGTCTTTGTCTTGGCTGTGTCTTGTCTGTGTCTTGGCTGTGTTTTGGCTTTGTCTTGGCTGTGTCTTGGCTTTGTCTTGGCTGTGTCTTGGCTGTGTCTTGGCTGTGTCTTGGCTTTGTCTTGGCTGTGTCTTGTCTGTGTCTTGGCTGTGTTTTGGCTTTGTCTTGGCTGTGTCTTGGCTGTGTCTTGGCTGTTTGTGTATGTAACATTGTTATATTGTGTTTTGTGTAGCTGTAATTGCTATGTTGTGTTGTGTGTAGCTATAATTGTGTTGTGTATTTATAATTGTTGTGTTGTGTGTGCAGTTATAATTGTTGTGTTGTGTGTGCAGTTATAATTGTTGTGTTGTGTAGTTATATTTGTTATGGTGTGTGTAGTTGTAGTTGTCATGTTGTGCTGTGTGTGTAGTTGTAGTTATCATGTTGTGTTGTGTGTGTAGTTGTAGTTGTCATGTTGTGTTGTGTGTAGTTATAATTGTTATGGTGAGTGTGTAGCTGTAGTTGTCATGTTGTGTTGTGTGTGTGTAGTTGTAGGTGTCATGTTGTGTTGTGTGTGTAGTTATAATTGTTGTGTTGTGTAGTTATATTCGTTACGGTGTGTGTAGTTGTAGTTGTCATGTTGTGTTGTGTGTGTAGTTGTAGTTGTAGTTGTCATGTTGTGTTGTTTGTAGTTATAATTGTTATGGTGAGTGTGTAGTTGTAGTTGTCATGTTGTGATGTGTGTGTAGTTGTAGTTGTCATGTTGTGTTGTGTGTGTAGTTGTCATGTTGTGTTGTGTATGTAGTTGTCATGTTGTGTTGTGTGTGTTTAGTTGTAATGTTGTGTTGTGTAGTTATATTCGTTACGGTGTGTGTAGTTGTAGTTGTCATGTTGTGATGTGTGTGTAGTTGTAGTTGTCATGTTGTGTTGTGTGTGTAGTTGTCATGTTGTGTTGTGTATGTAGTTGTCATGTTGTGTTGTGTGTGTTTAGTTGTAATGTTGTGTTGTGTATGTAGTTGTCATGTTGTGTTGTGTATGTAGTTGTCATGTTGTGTTGTGTTGTGTTGTGTTGTGTGTGTGTAGTTGTAATGTTGTGTTGTGTGTGTTTAGTTGTCATGTTGTGTTGTGTATGTAGTTGTCATGTTGTGTTGTGTGTGTGTAGTTGTAATGTTGTGTTGTGTGTTGTTGTAGTTTAATTGTCATGTTGTGTTGTGTATGTAGTTGTCATGTTGTGTTGTGTGTGTTTAGTTGTCATGTTGTGTTGTGTATGTAGTTGTCATGTTGTGTTGTGTGTGCGTAGTTGTCATGTTGTGTTGTGTATGTAGTTGTCATGTTGTGTTGTGTGTGTGTAGTTGTCATGTTGTGTTGTGTGTGTGTAGTTGTCATGTTGTATTGTGTGTGTGTGTAACTGTTATTATTCATATCATCAGCACCGTAGTGATGCAGCAGTGTCTTAATCTGACCAGTCAGGGGAAGAGAAGAATCAGTCCCTTGTTGAGTTGGTCAAGGCCTGTGTAGTTTACTGTCCTGCCGTTTGGCTCGAGCAACACCACAATGTGTTCAGATCAACAGAAGTACCATCGTTACAATTCTCATTTGTAATTATAAAGATTGTCTGAGCAAACCTCAATTTACTTATTGTAACATGTATATTTTTTTTTAAATACAGTATTTTTCTGCTCCAGTAGTATCCTGCCATTCAGCAGTCTGTGTTTAGACTTGCCAGGCCATGGAATGAATCGTTCGCCCTTAGAGTGGGGTCTGCCCTGGATCTGAAGGCAGGGACCTACCACTCAACAACCTTTCCTTTTATAGCAAATGGCCGCTATTGTTCATTAATGCCTGTCTCTGAAATGCCACATTCAGCCTTTGGAGCGTGACCCCCGCCTTTGTCGCCCCCCCAGCCTTTGGAGCGTCGCTGACCCCCCCCCCAGCCTTTGGAGCGTCGCTGACCCCCCCCCCCCAGTTGTCCCTCAGACAGCATATCACAATGGTCCAGTGGTCCGGTCCCAACCATGGAATTACAGGTTGAGGGAAATGCAGACTTAGATATGATATATCTGATGCTGCTTGTGGATGTAGAGCCATATTGTTTTTTTGTTGTTGTTGTTGTTGACGACAGGACAATTCCCATTTTTTGACAGTTTAATTGTTTTCTTCCAGTGGACGAGAGCAAGGAGAATACAGGTTGAACCAACTGGCCTGCTGCCATAGTGTTCCGCCATCCAGTGTGTTGTCACATCCACACCGTGGCAGGCTGCAAGGGGAAACAGCAAGGCCTATATCAACGCTGGTCATGTCAGGTCACCTTAACAGACATTAGGAAATGTTTACACTATTTATATTTTTCAAACATGTATAACAAATATATCATAAAATACTGTTGTGTTGAACCTTCACATAAATACAATGAATTTTAATAACGATCTCAAACCTAAACATTTTTCCGCAGAAAAAGGGGACTTTGATCCAGGACCTTGACATGATCCAGGACGTTGACATGATCCAGGACCTTGACATGATCCAGGACCTTGACATGATCCAGGACGTTGATCCAGGACGTTGATCCAGGACCTTGACATGATCCAGGACGTTGACATGATCCAGGACCTTGACATGATCCAGGACCTTGACATGATACAGGACGTTGATCCAGGACCTTGACATGATCCAGGACCTTGACATGATACAGGACCTTGACATGATACAGGACCTTGACATGATCCAGGACCTTGACATGATACAGGACCTTGACATGATCCAGGACCTTGACATGATACAGGACCTTGACATGATACAGGACCTTGACATGATCCAGGACGTTGACATGATCCAGGACCTTGACATGATCCAGGACGTTGATCCAGGACGTTGATCCAGGACCTTGACATGATCCAGGACGTTGACATGATCCAGGACCTTGACATGATCCAGGACCTTGACATGATACAGGACGTTGATCCAGGACCTTGACATGATCCAGGACCTTGACATGATACAGGACCTTGACATGATACAGGACCTTGACATGATACAGGACCTTGACATGATCCAGGACCTTGACATGATCCAGGACCTTGACATGATCCAGGACGTTGATCCAGGACCTTGACATGATACAGGACCTTGACATGATCCAGGACGTTGATCCAGGACCTTGACATGATCCAGGACCTTGACATGATCCAGGACCTTGACATGATCCAGGACCTTGACATGATCCAGGACGTTGATCCAGGACCTTGACATGATACAGGACCTTGACATGATCCAGGACCTTGACATGATCCAGGACCTTGACATGATCCAGGACCTTGACATGATACAGGACCTTGACATGATCCAGGACGTTGATCCAGGACCTTGACATGATCCAGGACTTTGATCCAGGACCTTGACATGATCCAGGACCTTGACATGATACAGGACGTTGACATGATCCAGGACCTTGACATGATACAGGACCTTGACATGATCCAGGACGTTGATCCAGGACCTTGACATGATCCAGGACGTTGATCCAGGACCTTGACATGATCCAGGACCTTGACATGATACAGGACGTTGATCCAGGACCTTGACATGATCCAGGACGTTGATCCAGGACCTTGACATGATCCAGGACGTTGATCCAGGACCTTGACATGATCCAGGACCTTGACATGATACAGGACTTTGACATGATACAGGACCTTGACATGATCCAGGACGTTGATCCAGGACGTTGACATGATACAGGACCTTGACATGATCCAGGACCTTGACATGATCCAGGACGTTGATCCAGGACCTTGACATGATACAGGACCTTGCCATGATACAGGACCTTGACATGATCCAGGACGTTGATCCAGGACCTTGACATGATCCAGGACGTTGATCCAGGACCTTGACATGATCCAGGACCTTGACATGATACAGGACGTTGACATGATACAGGACCTTGACATGATACAGGACCTTGACATGATCCAGGACCTTGACATGATCCAGGACGTTGACATGATACAGGACCTTGACATGATCCAGGACCTTGACATGATCCAGGACGTTGATCCAGGACCTTGACATGATACAGGACCTTGCCATGATACAGGACCTTGACATGATCCAGGACGTTGATCCAGGACCTTGACATGATACAGGACGTTGATCCAGGACCTTGACATGATCCAGGACGTTGACATCTGACTAAGAAAGGCGGGGCTGTTGTTGCTTCCCTCTAACTGAACGGTCATTGGGCAGCATCTGTTTCCATGGTAGCTATTTTACCACACGCTCTCCTGTCATTTCAAGAGTTCAATATCTGCTGCTCGCAAGACGAAAATAACGGGTTGGGCCATTGTACTTGGTCTTTTGACCCTCTGTGTTGCCCATGAGCAGTGAAGGAGAACTCTTGACGAGCTGTGTCAGATGTGACAGGCAATCTAGTTGGGTTGAGTGGGAATGTGGCGTACAAGTTTGAAGCCTGAGTTTTTTTTTTTTTTTTTTTTTGGGGGGGGGGGATTTTCTGGTGCTCCGTGCATTTAAACTGACACCTGCCTCCCACCCAAAGCGTTTATTGGTTTAGTTTGGTCTTCCCCTCCGTTATGTGATTGTTGTGGAACTTCTACATTTGCATTGACACTCTCAAGGGAACACTGAGTACTTGCCTGAAGACGATTTATCACATTTGAACAATCTTATCCTGACCTTCTACTTCTACGTTGTTATGGTTACCTTTTTACCTTTGGAGTTTGGGATTTTTATGAGCCGTCATAATTGATCTTTATCTTTGGGATTTTATACTTGTATCCTTCTGACGGTTTTAAGCCACGTACAGTTAAACTACTGTACGGGTGGGGGGGGAATTGTCCACACAATAACTAACCTCTATGTCTACTGAATGACTCTGTACGTATGTGTCCCCGTAGTCCTGCCATTCCTGTCCACGAGTGGTTTATGTAGTTTGGTCCGTTTCCTAAGGCCATTCCCTGAGAAAAACACAACAGATTTACATTTAGACTCTCATTGGCAGTACTGGGTTGCCATGGAACCTCATCAACACAACGAGTTGGCAGGCAGACTGTTGTTTTTGGCGCGGTGAAAGAAAACAGTTCTTAAAAGGAATGTTATGTTTATAACACTGTCTCTATGTTTATAACACTGTCTCTATGTTTATAACACTGTCTCTATGTTTATAACACTGTCTCTATGTTTATAACACTGTCTCTATGTTTATAACACTGTCTCTATGTTTATAACACTGTCTCTATGTTTATAACACTGTCTCTATGTTCATAACACTGTCTCTATGTTCATAACACTGTCTCTAATAACACTGTCTCTATGTTTATAACACTGTCTCTAATAACACTGTCTCTATGTTCATAACACTGTCTCTATGTTTATAACACTGTCTCTATGTTTATAACACTGTCTCTATGTTCATAACACTGTCTCTATGTTCATAACACTGTCTCTATGTTCATAACACTGTCTCTAATAACACTGTCTCTATGTTTATAACACTGTCTCTATGTTTATAACACTGTCTCTATGTTTATAACACTGTCTCTAATAACACTGTCTCTATGTTCATAACACTGTCTCTATGTTCATAACACTGTCTCTATGTTTATAACACTGTCTCTAATAACACTGTTTCTATGTTTATAACACTGTCTCTATGTTCATAACACTGTCTCTAATAACACTGTCTCTATGTTTATAACACTGTCTCTAATAACACTGTCTCTATGTTCATAACACTGTCTCTATGTTTATAACACTGTCTCTATGTTCATAACACTGTCTCTATGTTTATAACACTGTCTCTATGTTCATAACACTGTCTCTATGTTCATAACACTGTCTCTAATAACACTGTCTCTATGTTTATAACACTGTCTCTATGTTTATAACACTGTCTCTATGTTAATAACACTGTCTCTATGTTCATAACACTGTCTCTATGTTTATAACACTGTCTCTAATAACACTGTCTCTATGTTTATAAAACTGTCTCTATGTTTATAACACTGTCTCTATGTTTATAACACTGTCTCTATGTTTATAACACTGTCTCTATGTTCATAACACTGTCTCTATGTTCATAACACTGTCTCTATGTTTATAACACTGTCTCTATGATTATAACACTGTCTCTATGTTTATAACACTGTCTCTATGTTTATAACACTGTCTCTATGTTTATAACACTGTCTCTATGTTTATAACACTGTCTCTATGTTTATAACACTGCCTCTATGTTTATAACACTGTCTCTATGTTTATAACACTGTCTCTAATAACACTGTCTCTATGTTTATAACACTGTCTCTAATAACACTGTCTCTATGTTCATAACACTGTCTCTATGTTCATAACACTGTCTCTAATAACACTGTCTCTATGTTTATAACACTGTCTCTATGTTCATAACACTGTCTCTATGTTTATAACACTGTCTCTATGTTCATAACACTGTCTCTATGTTTATAACACTGTCTCTATGTTCATAACACTGTCTCTATGTTCATAACACTATCTCTATGTTCATAACACTGTCTCTAATAACACTGTCTCTATGTTTATAACACTGTCTCTAATAACACTGTCTCTATGTTCATAACACTGTCTCTATGATTATAACACTGTCTCTATGTTTATAACACTGTCTCTATGTTTATAACACTGTCTCTATGATTATAACACTGTCTCTAATAACACTGTCTCTATGTTTATAACACTGTCTCTATGATTATAACACTGTCTCTAATAACACTGTCTCTATGTTTATAACACTGTCTCTATGTTTATAACACTGTCTCTAATAACACTGTCTCTATGTTCATAACACTGTCTCTATGTTTATAACACTGTCTCTATGTTTATAACACTGTCTCTATGTTTATAACACTGTCTCTATGTTTATAACACTGTCTCTATGTTTATAACACTGTCTCTATGTTTATAACACTGTCTCTATGTTTATAACACTGTCTCTATGTTTATAACACTGTCTCTAATAACACTGTCTCTATGTTCATAACACTGTCTCTAATAACACTGTCGCTATGTTTATAACACTGTCTCTATGTTTATAACACTGCCTCTATGTTTATAACACTGGCTCTATGTTCATAACACTGTCTCTAATAACACTGTCTCTATGTTTATAACACTGTCTCTAATAACACTGTCTCTAATAACACTGCCTCTATGTTTATAACACTGTCGCTATGTTCATAACACTGTCTCTATGTTTATAACACTGTCTCTAATAACACTGTCGCTATGTTCATAACACTGTCTCTATGTTTATAACACTGCCTCTATGTTTATAACACTGGCTCTATGTTTATAACACTGTCTCTATGTTTATAACACTGTCTCTATGTTTATAACACTGTCTCTATGTTTATAACACTGTCTCTATGATTATAACACTGTCTCTATGATTATAACACTGTCTCTATGTTTATAACACTGTCTCTATGTTTATAACACTGTCTCTAATAACACTGTCGCTATGTTCATAACACTGTCTCTAATAACACTGTCCTGAAGGAAGACCTACAGGACAGTAATGGTATCTGGAAGACCTACAGGACAGTAATGGTATCTGGAAGACCTACAGGACAGTAATGGTATCATGAAGACCTACAGGACAGTAATGGTATCTGGAAGACCTACAGGACAGTAATGGTATCAGGAAGACCTAATTGACACAAAGTAAAACATGGCTACATAATTTGTGCGGGTTTTAACACTAAACAAGATGTTCAGGGTTCGCCCGTGTCATTCAGACATGATGTCTTTACATTTACATTTACATTTAAGTCATTTAGCAGACGCTCTTATCCAGAGCGACTTACAAGTTAATTTTTTTACCTTTATTTAACCAGGCAAGTCAGTTAAGAACACATTCTTATTTTCGATGACGGCCTGGGAACAGTGGGTTAACTGCCTGTTCAGGGGCAGAACGACAGATTTGTACCTTGTCGGCTCGGGGGTTTGAACTCACAACCTTCCGGTTACTAGTCCAACGCTCTAACCACTAGGCTACCCTGCCGCCTTATTCTCCATTCACTGTATTGACGATGGTGGAACATCTCCACTTGTGGAGTAAAGAGGGATTTGGAAAGGAAGGCTGGATGGTGGACCTGACAGGTCTTTCTTCCCCCTGTCCGGGTCTTGCTGACCTCTTGTGCTTCAGTAAAGGTCATTGTTCTCGGCAGCACTTAGCACCCTCCAGCCCTCTCTTGGTGTAAGGGGAGACCTGTGAAGAACATTCTGCCATAATGCTTCTACACACTCACATCATTCCATGTGGAAAGAGCCTCTGGAAATGGTCTTGACTTTTTCCCCCCAAAGACCTTTAAACACTTGGATATATTTATATTTCAAACATGAAGCATTACATTATACCTTTATGTTGATCTGTGGCTTGTATTATATTAGAACTGAGGCCGTACGCATGAAAACCCCCTGTACCAGGTGACATGTTGTCTCATTGTATTGTAACTGAGACCATAAAACATGTAACTCCTATACCAGGTGTCATATTGTCTCATTGTATTGTAACTGAGACTAAACACATGAAACCCCTCTGTACCAGGTGACATGTTGTCTCATTGTATTGTAACTGACACTAAACACATGAAACCCCCTGTACCAGGTGACATGTTGTCTCATTGTAATGTAACTGAGACCATAAACATGTAACTCCTATACCAGGTGACATGTTGTCTCATTGTATTGTAACTGAGACTAAACACATGAAACCCCCTGTACCAGGTGACATGTTGTCTCATTGTATTGTAACTGAGACTAAACACATGAAACCCCCTGTACCAGGTGACATGTTGTCTCATTGTATTGTAACTGAGACTAAACACATGAAACCCCTCTGTACCAGGTGACATGTTGTCTCATTGTATTGTAACTGAGACTAAACACATGAAACCCCCTGTACCAGGTGTCACATTGTCTCATTGTATTGTAACTGAGACTAAACAAATGAAACCCCCTGTACCAGGTGACATGTTGTATTGTAACTGAGACTAAACACATGAAACCCCTCTGTACCAGGTGTCACATTGTCTCATTGTATTGTAACTGAGACTAAACACATGAAACCCCTCTGTACCAGGTGTCACATTGTCTCATTGTATTGTAACTGAGACTAAACACATGAAACCCCCCTGTACCAGGTGTCATATTGTCTCATTGTATTGTAACTGAGACCATAAACATGTAACTCCTATACCAGGTGACATGTTGTCTCATTGTATTGTAACTGAGACTAAACACATGAAACCCCATGTACCAGGTGTCATATTGTCTCATTGTATTGTAACTGAGACTAAACACATGCAACCCCCTGTACCAGGTGACATGTTGTCATATTTATATTACACAGTGTAGCATTAACAGGGCAGTTTCCTGTGTTCCTCAGTTTCCTGTGTTCCTCAGTTTCCTGTGTTCCTCAGTTTCCTGTGTTCCCCAGTTTCCTGTGTTCCTCAGTTTCCTGTTTCCTGTGTTCCTCAGTTTCCTGTGTTCCTCAGTTTCCTGTGTTCCTCAGTTTCCTGTTTCCTGTGTTCCTCAGTTTCCTGTTTCCTGTGTTCCTCAGTTTCCTGTGTTCCTCAGTTTCCTGTGTTCCTCAGTTTCCTGTGTTCCCCAGTTTCCTGTGTTCCTCAGTTTCCTGTGTTCCCCAGTTTCCTGTGTTCCTCAGTTTCCTGTTTCCTGTGTTCCTCAGTTTCCTGTGTTCCTCAGTTTCCTGTGTTCCTCAGTTTCCTGTGTTCCCCAGTTTCCTGTGTTCCTCAGTTTCCTGTTTCCTGTGTTCCTCAGTTTCCTGTGTTCCTCAGTTTCCTGTGTTCTTCAGTTTCCTGTGTTCTTCAGTTTCCTGTGTTCTTCAGTTTCCTGTGTTCTTCAGTTTCCTGTGTTCCCCAGTTTCCTGTGTTCCTCAGTTTCCTGTTTCCTGTGTTCCTCAGTTTCCTGTGTTCCTCAGTTTCCTGTGTTCCTCAGTTTCCTGCTTTGCTGTGCTGCTTCCAGAGCGACGACACTCGTTAGAAATGGGACATATTTTCATCTCCTTGACAGAGCGATTAAAGAGTGCTGTGATCTTTACTAAGTATCAGCCAAGTTCGTTAGAGAGGTCAAAGGTGACGCTGGGCACTCCCTGACACCTGTCGAAATGAAACCCCAATCAAAACTCACCACGTTATGCATGATGGATGCAGATTCATTTACATACAGCACTGACCGACCGTCACTAAACAATGCCTTTGTTGTTTCACTGTACCCATAGGGGTTAAAGTTCACAGCAACGGAACCACCCCAGTGTTTGCACACCAGAGAATTTAAACCAACGCAGCCTGTATTGACGCATCTTCTGAATGAGGGCTGAAACTCACACTTCCTCCGTCCGTCCGTCCCTCCCTCCCTCCCTCCCTCCCCCACCTCTCTCACTGTCCCGTATGCTGAATTAAACTCAGGCCTCACGTCATTAAGCAATGCCTCTTTTTATATGGGAAGTCCATGACCCTCATTTTCGTCATATTTGCCTTGAGAAAAGTGTCAGTGGAGTAATTAACACACTCCCCTAGGTGTACCTTTCCACTCCGAAACTCATTCAATGCAAGAAAGAGAGGGCGGGGGGGGAGAAACGTAATCTATCTGCAATAGAGAAGTCAAGCCCTAGAGTTGACTGGGTGTCATAATATAGGCAAACAGTTCATCTCAAGGCAAGCAGCAGCTGCTGTGACGGCTTTTTATCCCACTAATGTAAAACATGTTTTATGTGTACAGCAGTTATTTAATATATATATATATATATATATATATATATATATATAATAATAATAATTCCTTTTGATAACAGTACTCCTGCTGTAGACAAATATGACAATCATTTCTCCATCCCCTCAGAGTGACAGGCTCGTTCATTTAATCGGGCCCGCCCCGCTTGATGATTTCAATTCAATTTGCACACGGTCGTGTTCCACTGCAATATCACTACATCAGTCCCTGCCACAAGCCTCCTCGTCTGTGAACGAACATAAATGCCCAACTCTGTATACATACTAACCTAATTGAAAGTCAAATGCTCAATTCATTCCATATAGCCATGGGCTTTTCATTACAGGAGGAAGGAGAGAGGGGAGAGAAAAGGCAGGAATAGTTTAAATGTAAACCGGAGTCACTAGCTTCATAAAGTGGATTTCAGGAGGACTTAATGTGGCATAAATAAAAGTGGAGATGGGTAATGGGAAATTGATTGTGACAATACAATATTAGAACCACATTTCCATAATATTTTATTTATCATATTTTCCAACCTTTCATTGTCAAGGGAAATATTGTATCTCGCGCGGAAAACTCAAGTCCGGAGAGATTGTTTTAGCCTCAATGTTCTCTCTCAAATGAATGTACTGTGGAAGGTATGGCAGCATATATATATATAAGTCACACACAGAAACAATTCATTTAAAACATCAAAATGCTTTTTTTTTATTTTTAAATAGTACAGACAGTGTTTTTCTCCATGTACATTTATACCTCTAGGGCATTTTAAATGAAGCCGTAATTCCATTTTCAGACTTTGCATTTTAACAAACAAACCCCCCCAAAAAATATATATTAAATATATATTACGTATATTACTTTTTTTTTTGCTGAAGTTACATTGAGACATGAAAGGAGAACGGCTTTTAAATCATTATCCCCTTGATGATAATTTCACAAGCATATTTTAGCCTAGTGGTTAGAGTGTAGGGACGGCAGGTAGCCTAGTGGTTAGAGTGTAGGAACGGCAGGTAGCCTAGTGGTTAGAGTGTGGGGACGGCAGGGTAGCCTAGTGGTTAAAGTGTAGGGATGGCAGGGTAGCCTAGTGGTTAGAGTGTAGGGACGGCAGGTAGCCTAGTGGTTAGAGTGTAGGGACGGCAGGTAGCCTAGTGGTTAGAGTGTAGGGACGGCAGGTAGCCTAGTGGTTAGAGTGTAGGGACGGCAGGTAGCCTAGTGGTTAGAGTGTAGGGGCAGCAGGGTAGCCTAGTGGTTAGAGTGTAGGGATGGCAGGGTAGCCTAGTGGTTAGAGTGTAGGGACGGCAGGTAGCCTAGTGGTTAGAGTGTAGGAGTGGCAGGTAGCCTAGTGGTTAGAGTGTAGGGACGGCAGGTAGCCTAGTGGTTAGAGTGTAGGGACGGCAAGGTAGCCTAGTGGTTAGAGTGTAGGGACGGCATGGTAGCCTAGTGGTTAGAGTGTAGGGACGGCAGGTAGCCTAGTGGTTAGAGTATAGGGACGGCAGGGTACCCTAGTGGTTAGAGTGTAGGGACGGCAGGGTACCCTAGTGGTTAGAGTGTAGGGACGGCAGGGTAACCTAGTGGTTAGAGTGTAGGGACGGCAGGTAGCCTAGTGGTTAGAGTATAGGGACGGCAGGGTACCCTAGTGGTTAGAGTGTAGGGACGGCAGGGTACCCTAGTGGTTAGAGTGTAGGGACGGCAGGGTAACCTAGTGGTTAGAGTGTAGGGACGGCAGGTAGCCTAGTGGTTAGAGTATAGGGACGGCAGGGTACCCTAGTGGTTAGAGTGTAGGGACGGCAGGGTACCCTAGTGGTTAGAGTATAGGGACGGCAGGGTACCCTAGTGGTTAGAGTATAGGGACGGCAGGGTACCCTAGTGGTTAGAGTGTAGGGACGACAGGGTAACCTAGTGGTTAGAGTGTAGGGACGGCAGGTAGCCTAGTGGTTAGAGTATAGGGACGGCAGGGTACCCTAGTGGTTAGAGTGTAGGGACGGCAGGGTACCCTAGTGGTTAGAGTATAGGGACGGCAGGGTACCCTAGTGGTTAGAGTATAGGGACGGCAGGGTAGCCTAGTGGTTAGAGTATAGGGACGGCAGGGTAGCCTAGTGGTTAGAGTATAGGGACGGCAGGTACCCTAGTGGTTAGAGTGTAGGGACGGCAGGTAGCCTAGTGGTTAGAGTGTAGGGACGGCAGGGTAGCCTAGTGGTTTGAGGGATGGCAGGATTCAGCTGGTAGCCTAGTGGTTAGAGCTTTGGACCAGTAACCGAAAGGTTGCAAGTTCAAATCCCCGATCTGACAAGTTACAAATCTGTCGTTCTGTCCCTGAACAAAGCAGTTAAACCCACTGTTCTGAGGCCGTCATTGTAAATAAGAATTTGTTCTTAACTGACTTGCCTCGTTAAATTATAGAAAAATAATGAGACACAAGCAGTTTATTTACGTAGTTTTTTGATTACAGAAGAGTCAAGAGTCAAGAGTCAACTCCTGTTTACTCTGTTTGCAGAGAGCACCCTGCTCCACACTATCCACACATCGCTGGCAACAACAACAACAAAGCTGAGCTCTAAGAAGCACTTGCTCAGAAATATCAACAAAAAAAACCCCATTCTGCTAGATTTCCTTTTCAGACAAGATTCTCTTAGAACACATGTGTCTTCAGGTATGTTGAACTGAAACACGGGTCCATTAGGATCCTTGGGAGATTTTAGGGAGGGAGGGAGGGGGTCTTAAATGAATTAAGAGTACAGCAGATAGCACGCTGCCCAATCCCGTTAGAGTAGCAGCAAAAGGCATTCCGTGACCCAGGAAGAGAATAGACACTATGTCCAGCACAATAGAAAGCAGCAGTTTTCACGCTTGCTAGATTTCAATTCCGAGGGCTCGGCTGCATGCACCTCTCTCCTTCCTGTGGTGAGGGTGGTGGTGGTACCAGCTTTCTTTCTTGTTCTTTTTTTTTTAAACCTTCCCCCTTTTTCTAAAAAAACAACATTCCCCCCCCCCCCCCCCGTCTGTCCCTTCACTCGAACACTCAGGGTATCTAGTTTTATTGACGTCTAAAAGTGTAAATCACAGTCCCATATTTTGTCTTTCCAGTCATTTTAGTCACTAAAGGATTACTTCAAGTGACTGAACTGGGCTGTTATCTGTAGAAAGCTTCCACAGCCAGGCCATCTCTGGGGAGGGAGGGAGGGAGGGAGGGAGGGAGGGAGGGAGGGAGGGGGGGAGGGAGGGAGGGAGGGAGGGAGGGAGGGAGGGAGGGAGGGAGGGAGAGAGGGAGGA
This sequence comes from Oncorhynchus masou masou, assembly GCF_036934945.1. NCBI lineage: Eukaryota > Metazoa > Chordata > Actinopteri > Salmoniformes > Salmonidae > Oncorhynchus > Oncorhynchus masou. The sequence goes on along the minus strand of NW_027011420.1, from coordinate 153,057 downwards.
GGGAGGGAGGGAGGGGAGGGAGGGAGGGAGGGAGGGGAGGGAGGGAGGGAGGGAGGGAGGGAGGGAGGGGGAGGGAGGGAGGGAGGGAGGGAGGGACAAGCTCTCTGGCCCCTTTACTGTGGCAGGATTCAGCTGGACTACTTTTAGGAGACGTGATTGATGTGAGCTCTTCGCCCTGTCACAGTATCGCCACGACAACCAAACTGTTCTGGGAAAACATTCACAAAGATGGAAACGGACGAGGCAGAAGGGACCCCGAATACAACATTTATGAAGTTGTGAGGCACTGTTAGATTTATTTTATTTTATTTTTTAAAAGGGATGGATCTTACCTTTGGTGTCACTTACAATTATAGTTTATTGTAATATTTATGATATTTTAATCACATTAAGTATAGCTATGATCGCCGCAGTAGAGGATAGTACCAGACACCCATACGGCCAACAACGAGGTTCACTTTCACAACAACAACAACAACAAAAACAACAACAGGGTTAAAACAAGGATACTGTTATTCTGATGGATTATATAGTATTTAACGTGTGTTTATTTACTT
>NW_027011420.1:112500-147500 GCF_036934945.1 Oncorhynchus masou masou | reverse complement strand
ATATAAGAGATGTATATAGAACCCAGAATGGATAACAGGATATATAAGAGACATATATAGAACCCAGACTGGATGACAGGATATATAAGATATGTATATAGAACCCAGACTGGATAACAGGATATATAAGAGAAGTATATAGAACCCAGTCTGGATAACAGGATATATAAGAGACGTATATAGAACCCAGACTGGATAACAGGATATATAAGAGACGTATATAGAACCCAGACTGGATGACAGGATATATATAGAACCCAGACTGGATAACAGGATATATAAGAGATGTATATAGAACCCAGACTAGATGACAGGATATATAAGAGACGTATATAGAACCCAGACTGGATAACAGGATATATAAGAGAAGTATATAGAACCCAGACTGGATAACAGGATATATAAGAGATGTATATAGAACCCAGACTGGATGACAGGATATATAAGAGAAGTATATAGAACCCAGACTGGATAACAGGATATATAAGAGATGTATATAGAACCCGGACTGGATAACAGGATATATAAGAGAAGTATATAGAACCCAGGCTGGATAACAGGATATATAAGAGACGTATATAGAACCCAGGCTGGATAACAGGATATATATAGAACCCAGACTGGATGACAGGATATATAAGAGATGTATATAGAACCCAGACTGGATAACAGGATATATAAGAGATGTATATAGAACCCAGACTGGATGACAGGATATATAAGAGATGTATATAGAACCCAGACTGGATGACATGATATATATAGAACCCAGACTGGATGACAGGATATATAAGAGACGTATATAGAACCCAGACTGGATGACAGGATATATAAGAGACGTATATAGAACCCAGACTGGATAACAGGATATATAAGAGAAGGATATAGAACCCAGACTGGATGACAGGATATATAAGAGACGTATATAGAACCCAGACTGGATAACAGGATATATATATAGAACCCAGACTGGATAACAGGATACATAAGAGATGTATAAAGAACCCAGACTGGATAACAGGATATATAAGAGATGTATATAGAACCCAGACTGGATGACAGGATATATAAGAGATGTATATAGAACCCAGACTGGATGACAGGATATATAAGAGATGTATATAGAACCCAGACTGGATAACAGGATATATATATAGAACCCAGACTGGATGACAGGATATATAAGAGATGTATATAGACTGGATGACAGGATGTATAAGAGATGTATATAGAACCCAGACTGGATGACAGGATTAATAAGAGACGTATATAGAACCCAGACTGGATAACAGGATATATAAGATACGTATATAGAACCCAGACTGCATAACAGGATATATAAGAGAAGTATATAGAACCCAGACTGGATAACAGGATATATAAGAGACGTATATAGAACCCAGACTGCATAACAGGATATATAAGAGAAGTATATAGAACCCAGACTGGATAACAGGATATATAAGAGACGTATATAGAACCCAGACTGGATGACAGGATATATATATAGAACCCAGACTGGATGACAGGATATACAAGAGATGTATATAGAACCCAGACTGGATAACAGGATATATAAGAGAAGTATATAGAACCCAGACTGGATAACAGGATATATAAGAGATGTATATAGAACCCAGACTGGATAACAGGATATATAAGAGACGTATATAGAACCCAGACTGGATGACAGGATATATATATAGAACCCAGACTGGATAACAGGATATATATATAGAACCCAGACTGGATACCAGGATATATAAGAGACGTATATAGAACCCAGACTGGATTACAGGATATATAAGAGATGTATATAGAACCCAGACTGGATGACAGGATATATAAGAGGCGTATATAGAACCCAGACTGGATGACAGGATATATAAGAGATGTATATAGACTGGATGACAGGATATACAAGAGACGTATATAGAACCCAGACTGGATAACAGGATATACAAGAGATGTATATAGAACCCAGACTGGATGACAGGATATATAAGAGATGTATATAGAACCCAGACTGGATGACAGGATATATAAGAGACGTATATAGAACCCAGACTGGATGACAGGATATATAAGAGAAGTATATAGAACCCAGGCTGGATAACAGGATATATAAGAGACGTATATAGAACCCAGGCTGGATAACAGGATATATATAGAACCCAGACTGGATAACAGGATATATAAGAGATGTATATAGAACCCAGACTGGATGACAGGATATATAAGAGATGTATATAGAACCCAGACTGGATAACAGGATATATATATAGAACCCAGACTGGATGACAGGATATATAAGAGATGTATATAGACTGGATGACAGGATGTATAAGAGATGTATATAGAACCCAGACTGGATGACAGGATTAATAAGAGACGTATATAGAACCCAGACTGGATAACAGGATATATAAGATACGTATATAGAACCCAGACTGCATAACAGGATATATAAGAGAAGTATATAGAACCCAGACTGGATAACAGGATATATAAGAGACGTATATAGAACCCAGACTGCATAACAGGATATATAAGAGAAGTATATAGAACCCAGACTGGATAACAGGATATATAAGAGACGTATATAGAACCCAGACTGGATGACAGGATATATATATAGAACCCAGACTGGATGACAGGATATACAAGAGATGTATATAGAACCCAGACTGGATAACAGGATATATAAGAGAAGTATATAGAACCCAGACTGGATAACAGGATATATAAGAGATGTATATAGAACCCAGACTGGATAACAGGATATATAAGAGACGTATATAGAACCCAGACTGGATGACAGGATATATATATAGAACCCAGACTGGATAACAGGATATATATATAGAACCCAGACTGGATACCAGGATATATAAGAGACGTATATAGAACCCAGACTGGATTACAGGATATATAAGAGATGTATATAGAACCCAGACTGGATGACAGGATATATAAGAGGCGTATATAGAACCCAGACTGGATAACAGGATATATAAGAGATGTATATAGAACCCAGACTGGATGACAGGATATATAAGAGAAGTATATAGAACCCAGACTGGATAACAGGATATATAAGAGATGTATATAGAACACAGACTGGATGACAGGATATATAAGAGGCGTATATAGAACCCAGACTGGATAACAGGATATATAAGAGAAGTATATAGAACCCAGACTGGATAAAAGGATATATAAGAGACGTATATAGAACCCAGACTGGATAACAGGATATATAAGAGACGTATATAGAACCCAGACTGGATGACAGGATATATATATAGATCCCAGACTGGATAACAGGATATATAAGAGATGTATATAGAACCCAGACTGGATAACAGGATATATAAGAGATGTATATAGAACCCAGACTGGATAACAGGATATATATATAGAACCCAGACTGGATAACAGGATATATATGTAGAACCCAGACTGGATAACAGGATATATAAGAGACGTATATAGAACCCAGACTGGATGACAGGATATATAAGAGACGTATATAGAACCCAGACTGGATGACAGGATATATAAGAGATGTATATAGAACCCAGACTGGATAAAAGGATATATATATAGAACCCAGACTGGATAACAGGATATATAAGAGAAGTATATAGAACCCAGACTGGATAAACGGATATATAAGAGATGTATATAGAACCCAGACTGGATGACAGGATATATAAGAGACGTATATAGAACCCAGACTGGATAACAGGATATATAAGAGATGTATATAGAACCCAGACTGGATAACAGGATATATAAGAGATGTATATAGAACCCAGACTGGATGACAGGATATATAAGAGAAGTATATAGAACCCAGACTGGATAACAGGATATATAAGAGATGTATATAGAACACAGACTGGATGACAGGATATATAAGAGGCGTATATAGAACCCAGACTGGATAACAGGATATATAAGAGAAGTATATAGAACCCAGACTGGATAAAAGGATATATAAGAGACGTATATAGAACCCAGACTGGATAACAGGATATATAAGAGACGTATATAGAACCCAGACTGGATGACAGGATATATATATAGAACCCAGACTGGATAACAGGATATATATATAGAACCCAGACTGGATAACAGGATATATATGTAGAACCCAGACTGGATAACAGGATATATAAGAGACGTATATAGAACCCAGACTGGATGACAGGATATATAAGAGACGCATATAGAACCCAGACTGGATGACAGGATATATAAGAGATGTATATAGAACCCAGACTGGATAACAGGATATATATATAGAACCCAGACTGGATAACAGGATATATATATAGAACCCAGACTGGATGACAGGATATATAATAGATGTATATAGAACCCAGACTGGATGACAGGATATATAAGAGACGTATATAGAACCCAGACTGGATGACAGGATATATAAGAGACGTATATAGAACCCAGACTGGATTACAGGATATATAAGAGACGTATATAGAACCCAGACTGGATAACAGGATATATAAGAGATGTATATAGAACCCAGACTGGATAACAGGATATATAAGAGATGTATATAGAACCCAGACTGGATGACAGGATATATAAGAGATGTATATAGAACCCAGACTGGATGACAGGATATATAAGAGATGTATATAGAACCCAGACTGGATAACAGGATATATAAGAGATGTATATAGAACCCAGACTGGATGACAGGATATATAAGAGATGTATATAGAACCCAGACTGGATAACAGGATATATATATGAAACCCAGACTGGATAACAGGATATATATATAGAACCCAGACTGGATAACAGGATATATATATAGAACCCTGACTGGATAACAGGATATATATATAGAACCCAGACTGGATAACAGGATATATATATAGAACCCAGACTGGATAACAGGATATATAAGAGAAGTATATAGAACCCAGACTGGATGACAGGATATATAAGAGAAGTATATAGAACCCAGACTGGATAACAGGATATATAAGAGATGTATATAGAACACAGACTGGATGACAGGATATATATATAGAACCCAGACTGGATAACAGGATATATAAGAGAAGTATATAGAACCCAGACTGGATGACAGGATATATAAGAGAAGTATATAGAACCCAGACTGGATAACAGGATATATAAGAGATGTATATAGAACACAGACTGGATGACAGGATATATAAGAGGCGTATATAGAACCCAGACTGGATAACAGGATATATAAGAGAAGTATATAGAACCCAGACTGGATAAAAGGATATATAAGAGACGTATATAGAACCCAGACTGGATAACAGGATATATAAGAGACGTATATAGAACCCAGACTGGATGACAGGATATATATATAGAACCCAGACTGGATAACAGGATATATATATAGAACCCAGACTGGATAACAGGATATATATGTAGAACCCAGACTGGATAACAGGATATATAAGAGACGTATATAGAACCCAGACTGGATGACAGGATATATAAGAGACGCATATAGAACCCAGACTGGATGACAGGATATATAAGAGATGTATATAGAACCCAGACTGGATAACAGGATATATATATAGAACCCAGACTGGATAACAGGATATATATATAGAACCCAGACTGGATGACAGGATATATAATAGATGTATATAGAACCCAGACTGGATGACAGGATATATAAGAGACGTATATAGAACCCAGACTGGATGACAGGATATATAAGAGACGTATATAGAACCCAGACTGGATTACAGGATATATAAGAGACGTATATAGAACCCAGACTGGATAACAGGATATATAAGAGATGTATATAGAACCCAGACTGGATAACAGGATATATAAGAGATGTATATAGAACCCAGACTGGATGACAGGATATATAAGAGATGTATATAGAACCCAGACTGGATGACAGGATATATAAGAGATGTATATAGAACCCAGACTGGATAACAGGATATATAAGAGATGTATATAGAACCCAGACTGGATGACAGGATATATAAGAGATGTATATAGAACCCAGACTGGATGACAGGATATATATATAGAACCCAGACTGGATAACAGGATATATAAGAGATGTATATAGAACCCAGACTGGATGACAGGATATATAAGAGATGTATATAGAACCCAGACTGGATGACAGGATATATAAGAGATGTATATAGAACCCAGACTGGATAACAGGATATATATATGAAACCCAGACTGGATAACAGGATATATATATAGAACCCAGACTGGATAACAGGATATATATATAGAACCCTGACTGGATAACAGGATATATATATAGAACCCAGACTGGATAACAGGATATATATATAGAACCCAGACTGGATAACAGGATATATAAGAGAAGTATATAGAACCCAGACTGGATAACAGGATATATAAGAGATGTATATAGAACCCAGACTGGATGACAGGATATATATATAGAACCCAGACTGGATAACAGGATATATAAGAGAAGTATATAGAACCCAGACTGGATGACAGGATATATAAGAGAAGTATATAGAACCCAGACTGGATAACAGGATATATAAGAGATGTATATAGAACACAGACTGGATGACAGGATATATAAGAGGCGTATATAGAACCCAGACTGGATAACAGGATATATAAGAGAAGTATATAGAACCCAGACTGGATAAAAGGATATATAAGAGACGTATATAGAACCCAGACTGGATAACAGGATATATAAGAGACGTATATAGAACCCAGACTGGATGACAGGATATATATATAGAACCCAGACTGGATAACAGGATATATATATAGAACCCAGACTGGATAACAGGATATATATGTAGAACCCAGACTGGATAACAGGATATATAAGAGACGTATATAGAACCCAGACTGGATGACAGGATATATAAGAGACGCATATAGAACCCAGACTGGATGACAGGATATATAAGAGATGTATATAGAACCCAGACTGGATAACAGGATATATATATAGAACCCAGACTGGATAACAGGATATATATATAGAACCCAGACTGGATGACAGGATATATAATAGATGTATATAGAACCCAGACTGGATGACAGGATATATAAGAGACGTATATAGAACCCAGACTGGATGACAGGATATATAAGAGACGTATATAGAACCCAGACTGGATTACAGGATATATAAGAGACGTATATAGAACCCAGACTGGATAACAGGATATATAAGAGATGTATATAGAACCCAGACTGGATAACAGGATATATAAGAGATGTATATAGAACCCAGACTGGATGACAGGATATATAAGAGATGTATATAGAACCCAGACTGGATGACAGGATATATAAGAGATGTATATAGAACCCAGACTGGATAACAGGATATATAAGAGATGTATATAGAACCCAGACTGGATGACAGGATATATAAGAGATGTATATAGAACCCAGACTGGATGACAGGATATATATATAGAACCCAGACTGGATAACAGGATATATAAGAGATGTATATAGAACCCAGACTGGATGACAGGATATATAAGAGATGTATATAGAACCCAGACTGGATGACAGGATATATAAGAGATGTATATAGAACCCAGACTGGATAACAGGATATATATATGAAACCCAGACTGGATAACAGGATATATATATAGAACCCAGACTGGATAACAGGATATATATATAGAACCCTGACTGGATAACAGGATATATATATAGAACCCAGACTGGATAACAGGATATATATATAGAACCCAGACTGGATAACAGGATATATAAGAGAAGTATATAGAACCCAGACTGGATAACAGGATATATAAGAGATGTATATAGAACCCAGACTGGATGACAGGATATATATATAGAACCCAGACTGGATAACAGGATATATAAGAGATGTATATAGAACCCAGACTGGATGACAGGATATATAAGAGATGTATATAGAACCCAGACTGGATGACAGGATATATAAGAGACGTATATAGAACCCAGACTGGATTACAGGATATATAAGAGACGTATATAGAACCCAGACTGGATAACAGGATATATAAGAGATGTATATAGAACCCAGACTGGATAACAGGATATATAAGAGATGTATATAGAACCCAGACTGGATGACAGGATATATAAGAAACGTATATAGAACCCAGACTGGATGACAGGATATATATATAGAACCCAGACTGGATAACAGGATATATATATAGAACCCAGACTGGATAACAGGATATATAAGAGATGTATATAGAACCCAGACTGGATGACAGGATATATAAGAGATGTATATAGAACCCAGACTGGATAACAGGATATATATAGAACCCAGACTGGATAACAGGATATATATATATATATAACCCAGACTGGATAACAGGATATATAAGAGATGTATATAGAACCCAGACTGGATAACAGGATATATATATAGAACCCAGACTGGATAACAGGATATATATATAGAACCCAGACTGGATAACAGGATATATATATAGAACCCAGACTGGATAACAGGATATATATATAGAACCCAGACTGGATAACAGGATATATAAGAGAAGTATATAGAACCCAGACTGGATAACAGGATATATAAGAGATGTATATAGAACCCAGACTGGATGACAGGATATATAAGAGACGTATATAGAACCCAGACTGGATAACAGGATATATAAGAGACGTATATAGAACCCAGACTGGATGACAGGATATATAAGAGATGTATATAGAACCCAGACTGGATAACAGGATATATAAGAGGCGTATATAGAACCCAGACTGGATGACAGGATATATAAGAGATGTATATAGAACCCAGACTGGATGACAGGATATATAAGAGATGTATATAGAACCCAGACTGGATGACAGGATATATATATAGAACCCAGACTGGATGACAGGATATATAAGAGATGTATATAGAACCCAGACTGGATGACAGGATATATAAGAGATGTATATAGAACCCAGACTGGATGACAGGATATATAAGAGATGTATATAGAACCCAGACTGGATAACAGGATATATAAGAGATGTATATAGAACCCAGACTGGATAACAGGATATATAAGAGATGTATATAGAACCCAGACTGGATGACAGGATATATAAAAGATGTATATAGAACCCAGACTGGATGACAGGATATATAAGAGAAGTATATAGAACCCAGACTGGATAACAGGATATATAAGAGATGTATATAGAACCCAGACTGGATAACAGGATATATAAGAGACGTATATAGAACCCAGACTGGATAACAGGATATATAAGAGACATATATAGAACCCAGACTGGATAACAGGATATATAAGAGATGTATATAGAACCCAGACTGGATAACAGGATATATAAGAGACATATATAGAACCCAGACTGGATAACAGGATATATATATAGAACCCAGACTGGATGACAGGATATATAAGAGAAGTATATAGAACCCAGACTGGATAACAGGATATATATATAGAACCCAGACTGGATGACAGGATATATTAGAGACGTATATAGAACCCAGACTGGATAACAGGATATATAAGAGATGTATATAGAACCCAGACTGAATAACAGGATATATAAGAGACGTATATAGAACCCAGACTGGATGACAGGATATATAAGAGACGTATATAGAACCCAGACTGGATGACAGGATATATAAGAGATGTATATAGAACCCAGACTGGATAACAGGATATATAAGAGATGTATATAGAACCGAGACTGGATGACAGGATATATAAGAGATGTATATAGACTGGATGACAGGATATACAAGAGACGTATATAGAACCCAGAATGGATAACAGGATATACAAGAGATGTATATAGAACCCAGACTGGATGACAGGATATATAAGAGACGTATATAGAACCCAGACTGGATGACAGGATATATAAGAGATGTATATAGAACCCAGACTGGATAACAGGATATATAAGAGACGTACATAGAACCCAGAATGGATAACAGGATATACAAGAGATGTATATAGAACCCAGACTGGATGACAGGATATATATATAGAACCCAGACTGGATAACAGGATATACAAGAGAAGTATATAGAACCCAGACTGGATAACAGGATATATAAGAGACGTATATAGAACCCAGACTGGATAACAGGATATATAAGAGACGTATATAGAACCCAGACTGGATAACAGGATACATAAGAGATGTATATAGAACCCAGACTGGATGACAGGATATATAAGAGACTTATATAGAACCCAGACTGGATGACAGGATATATAAGAGATGTATATAGATCCCAGACTGGATGACAGGATATATATATAGAACCCAGACTGGATGACAGGATATATAAGAGACGTATATAGAACCCAGACTGGATAACAGGATATATAAGAGATGTATATAGAACCCAGACTGGATGACAGGATATATAAGAGACTTATATAGAACCCAGACTGGAGGACAGGATATATAAGAGACTTATATAGAACCCAGACTGGATAACAGGATATATAAGAGATGTATATAGAACCCAGACTGGATGACAGGATATATAAGATACTTATATAGAACCCAGACTGGATAACAGGATATATAAGAGACGTATATAGAACCCAGACTGGATTACAGGATATATAAGAGATGTTTATAGAACCCAGACTGGATGACAGGATATATAAGAGACTTATATAGAACCCAGACTGGATAACAGGATATATAAGAGATGTATATAGAACCCAGACTGGATGACAGGATATATAAGAGACGTATATAGAACCCAGACTGGATGACAGGATATATAAGAGACGTATATAGAACCCAGACTGGATGACAGGATATATACGAGATGTATATAGAACCCAGACTGGATAACAGGATATATAAGAGATGTATATAGAACCCAGACTGGATAACAGGATATATAAGAGATGTATATAGAACCCAGACTGGATCACAGGATATATAAGAGATGTATATAGAACCCAGACTGGATAACAGGATATATAAGAGATGTATATAGACTGGATGACAGGATATACAAGAGACGTATATAGAACCCAGAATGGATAACAGGATATACAAGAGATGTATATAGAACCCAGACTGGATGACAGGATATATAAGAGACGTATATAGAACCCAGACTGGATGACAGGATATATAAGAGATGTATATAGAACCCAGACTGGATAACAGGATATATAAGAGACGTATATAGAACCCAGAATGGATAACAGGATATACAAGAGATGTATATAGAACCCAGACTGGATGACAGGATATATATATAGAACCCAGACTGGATAACAGGATATACAAGAGAAGTATATAGAACCCAGACTGGATAACAGGATATATAAGAGACGTATATAGAACCCAGACTGGATAACAGGATATATAAGAGACGTATATAGAACCCAGACTGGATAACAGGATATATATATAGAACCCAGACTGGATGACAGGATATATAAGAGAAGTATATAGAACCCAGACTGGATAACAGGATATATATATAGAACCCAGACTGGATGACAGGATATATTAGAGACGTATATAGAACCCAGACTGAATAACAGGATATATAAGAGACGTATATAGAACCCAGACTGGATGACAGGATATATAAGAGATGTATATAGAACCCAGACTGGATAACAGGATATATAAGAGAAGTATATAGAACCGGGACTGGATGACAGGATATATAAGAGATGTATATAGACTGGATGACAGGATATACAAGAGACGTATATAGAACACAGACTGGATAACAGGATATACAAGAGAAGTATATAGAACCCAGACTGGATAACAGGATATATAAGAGATGTATATAGAACCCAGACTGGATGACAGGATATATAAGAGATGTATATAGAACCCAGACTGGATAACAGGATATATAAGAGATGTATATAGAACCCAGACTGGATAACAGGATATATAAGAGATGTATATAGAACCCAGACTGGATAACAGGATATATAAGAGACGTATATAGAACCCAGACTGGATAACAGGATATATAAGAGACGTATATAGAACCCAGACTGGATAACAGGATATATAAGAGACGTATATAGAACCCAGACTGGATAACAGGATACATAAGAGATGTATATAGAACCCAGACTGGATGACAGGATATATAAGAGATGTATATAGAACCCAGACTGGATAACAGGATATATATATAGAACCCAGACTGGATGACAGGATATATAAGAGATGTATATAGAACCCAGACTGGATGACAGGATATATAAGAGACGTATATAGAACCCAGACTGGATAACAGGATATATAAGAGACGTATATAGAACCCAGACTGGATAACAGGATATATAAGAGATGTATATAGAACCCAGACTGGATAAAAGGATATATAAGAGATGTATATAGAACCCAGACTGGATAACAGGATATATATATAGAACCCAGACTGGATGACAGGATATATAAGAGACGTATATAGAACCCAGACTGGATAACAGGATATATAAGAGATGTATATAGAACCCAGACTGGATAAAAGGATATATAAGAGATGTATATAGAACCCAGACTGGATAACAGGATATATATATAGAACCCAGACTGGATGACAGGATATATAAGAGATGTATATAGAACCCAGACTGGATGACAGGATATATATATAGAACCCAGACTGGATGACAGGATATATAAGAGATGTATATAGAACCCAGAATGGATAACAGGATATATAAGAGATGTATATAGAACCCAGACTGGATAACAGGATATATAAGAGACGTATATAGAACCCAGACTGGATGACAGGATATATAAGAGACGTATATAGAACCCAGACTGGATAACAGAATATATAAGAGACGTATATAGAACCCAGACTGGATAACAGGATATATAAGAGATGTATATAGAACCCAGACTGGATGACAGGATATATAAGAGATGTATATAGAACCCAGACTGGATGACAGGATATATATAGAACCCAGACTGGATGACAGGATATATAAGAGGTATGTTTAGAACCCAGACTGGAAGACAAGATATATAGGAGGTGTGTTTAGAACCCAGACTGGATGACAGAATATATAAGAGACGTAAACAGAACCCAGACTGGATGACAGGATATATAAGAGACGTATACAGAACCCAGACTGGATGACAGGATATATAAGAGAAGTATATAGAACCCAGACTGGATGACAGGATATATAAGAGACGTATATAGAACCCAGACTGGATAACAGGATATATAAGAGACGTATATAGAACCCAGACTGGATAACAGGATATATAAGAGATGTATATAGAACCCAGACTGGATAACAGGATATATAAGAGACGTATATAGAACCCAGACTGGATAACAGGATATATAAGAGATGTATATAGAACCCAGACTGGATGACAGGATATATAAGAGATGTATATAGAACTCAGACTGGATAACAGGATATATAAGAGACGTATACAAAACCCAGACTGGATGACAGGATATATATAGAACCCAGACTGGATGACAGGATATATAAGAGGTATGTTTAGAACCCAGACTGGATGACAGGATATATAGGAGGTGTGTTTAGAACCCAGACTGGATGACAGAATATATAAGAGACGTAAACAGAACCCAGACTGGATGACAGGATATATAAGAGACGTATACAGAACCCAGACTGGATGACAGGATATATATAGAACCCAGACTGGATGACAGGATATATAAGAGGTGTGTTTAGAACCCAGACTGGATGACAGGATATATAGGAGGTGTGTTTAGAACCCAGACTGGATGACAGAATATATAAGAGACTTACATAGAACCCAGACTGGATAACAGGATATATAAGAGACGTATATAGAACCCAGACTGGATGACAGGATATATAAGAGATGTATATAGAACCCAGACTGGATCACAGGATATATAAGAGACGTATATAGAACCCAGACTGGATGACAGGATATATATAGAACCCAGACTGGATGACAGGATATATAAGAGATGTATATAGAACCCAGACTGGATGACAGGATATATAAGAGAAGTATATAGAACCCAGTCTGGATAACAGGATATATAAGAGATGTATATAGAACCCAGACTGGATAACAGGATATATAAGAGAAGTATATAGAACCCAGTCAGGATAACAGGATATATAAGAGACGTATATAGAACCCAGACTGGATAACAGGATATATATAGAACCCAGACTGGATGACAGGATATATACGAGATGTATATAGAACCCAGACTGGATGACATGATATATAAGAGATGTATATAGAACCCAGACTGGATAACAGGATATATAAGAGATGTATATAGAACCCAGACTGGATAACAGGATATATAAGAGATGTATATAGAACCCAGACTGGATAACAGGATATATAAGAGACGTATATAGAACCCAGACTGGATGACAGGATATATAAGAGATGTATATAGAACCCAAACTGGATAACAGGATATATAAGAGAAGTATATAGAACCCAGTCTGGATAACAGGATAAATAAGAGACGTATATAGAACCCAGACTGGATAACAGGATATATAAGAGACGTATATAGAACCCAGACTGGATGACAGGATATATATAGAACCCAGACTGGATAACAGGATATATAAGAGATGTATATAGAACCCAGACTAGATGACAGGATATATAAGAGACGTATATAGAACCCAGACTGGATAACAGGATATATAAGAGAAGTATATAGAACCCAGACTGGATAACAGGATATATAAGAGATGTATATAGAACCCAGACTGGATGACAGGATATATAAGAGAAGTATATAGAACCCAGACTGGATAACAGGATATATAAGAGATGTATATAGAACCCAGACTGGATAACAGGATATATAAGAGACGTATATAGAACCCAGACTGGATGACAGGATATATAAGAGATGTATATAGAACCCAGACTGGATGACAGGATATATAAGAGATGTATATAGAACCCAGACTGGATAACAGGATATATAAGAGATGTATATAGAACCCAGACTGGATGACAGGATATATAAGAGAAGTATATAGAACCCAGACTGGATAACAGGATATATAAGAGATGTATGTAGAACCCAGACTGGATAACAGGATATATAAGAGACGTATATAGAACCCAGACTGGATGACAGGATATATAAGAGATGTATATAGAACCCAGACTGGATGACAGGATATATAAGAGACGTATATAGAACCCAGACTGGAGGACAGGATATATAAGAGACGTATATAGAACCCAGACTGGATAACAGGATATATAAGAGACGTAAATAGAACCCAGACTGGATGACAGGATATATATAGAACCCAGACTGGATAACAGGATATATAAGAGATGTATATAGAACCCAGACTAGATGACAGGATATATAAGAGACGTATATAGAACCCAGACTGGATAACAGGATATATAAGAGAAGTATATAGAACCCAGACTGGATAACAGGATATATAAGAGATGTATATAGAACCCAGACTGGATGACAGGATATATAAGAGAAGTATATAGAACCCAGACTGGATAACAGGATATATAAGAGATGTATATAGAACCCAGACTGGATAACAGGACATATAAGAGACGTATATAGAACCCAGACTGGATGACAGGATATATAAGAGATGTATATAGAACCCAGACTGGATGACAGGATATATAAGAGATGTATATAGAACCCAGACTGGATAACAGGATATATAAGAGATGTATATAGAACCCAGACTGGATGACAGGATATATAAGAGAAGTATATAGAACCCAGACTGGATAACAGGATATATAAGAGATGTATGTAGAACCCAGACTGGATAACAGGATATATAAGAGACGTATATAGAACCCAGACTGGATGACAGGATATATAAGAGATGTATATAGAACCCAGACTGGATGACAGGATATATAAGAGACGTATATAGAACCCAGACTGGAGGACAGGATATATAAGAGACGTATATAGAACCCAGACTGGATGACAGGATATATAAGAGACGTATATAGAACCCAGACTGGATGACAGGATATATAAGAGATGTATATAGAACCCAGACTGGATGACAGGTTATATAAGAGACGTATATAGAACCCAGACTGGATGACAGGATATATAAGAGACGTATATAGAACCCAGACTGGATGACAGGTTATATAAGAGACGTATATAGAACCCAGACTGGATGACAGGATATATAAGAGATGTATATAGAACCCAGACTGGATGACAGGATATATAAGAGACGTATATAGAACCCAGACTGGAGGACAGGATATATAAGAGACGTATATAGAACCCAGACTGGAGGACAGGATATATAAGAGATGTATATAGAACCCAGACTGGATAACAGGATATATAAGAGACGTATATAGAACCCAGACTGGATAACAGGATATATAAGAGATGTATATAGAACCCAGACTGGATGACAGGTTATATATATAGAACCCAGACTGGATGACAGGATATATAAGAGATGTATATAGAACCCAGACTGGATGACAGGATATATATATAGAACCCAGACTGGATGACAGGATATATAAGAGATGTATATAGAACCCAGACTGGATGACAGGATATATAAGAGATGTATATAGAACCCAGACTGGATGACAGGATATATAAGAGATGTATATAGAACCCAGACTGGATGACAGGATATATAAGAGACGTATATAGAACCCAGACTGGATCACAGGATATATAAGAGATGTATATATAACCCAGACTGGATGACAGGTTATATATATAGAACCCAGACTGGATGACAGGATATATAAGAGATGTATACAGAACCCAGACTGGATGACAGGATATATATATAGAACCCAGACTGGATGACAGGATATATAAGAGATGTATATAGAACCCAGACTGGATGACAGGATATATAAGAGATGTATATAGAACACAGACTGGATGACAGGATATATAAGAGATGTATATAGAACCCAGACTGGATGACAGGATATATAAGAGATGTATATAGAACCCAGACTGGATGACAGGATATATAAGAGATATATATAGAACCCAGACTGGATGACAGGATATATATATAGAACCCAGACTGGATGACAGGATATATAAGAGATGTATATAGAACCCAGACTGGATGACAGGATATATAAGAGATGTATATAGAACCCAGACTGGATGACAGGATATATAAGAGATGTATATAGAACCCAGACTGGATGACAGGATATGTATATAGAACCCAGACTGGATGACAGGATATATAAGAGACGTATATAGAACACAGACTGGATAACAGGATATATAAGAGGCGTGTATAGAACCCAGACTGTATGACAGGATATATAAGAGACGTAAATAGAACCCAGACTGGATGACAGGATATATAAGAGACGTATATAGAACCCAGAATGGATGACAGGATATATAAGAGACGTATATAGAACCCAGACTGGATGACAGGATATATATAGAACCCAGACTGGATAACAGGATATATAAGAGACGTATATAGAACCCAGAATGGATGACAGGATATATAAGAGACGTATATAGAACCCAGACTGGATGACAGGATATATATAGAACCCAGACTGGATAACAGGATATATAAGAGATGTATATAGAACCCAGACTGGATAACAGGATATATAAGAGACGTATATAGAACCCAGACTGGATGACAGGATATATATATAGAACCCAGACTGGATGACAGGATATATAAGAAATGTATATAGAACCCAGACTGGATAACAGGATATATAAGAGATGTATATAGAACCCAGACTGGATGACAGGATATATAAGAGACGTATATAGAACCCAGACTGGATAACAGGATATATAAGAGATGTATATAGAACCCAGACTGGATAACAGGATATATAAGAGATGTATATAGAACCCAGACTGGATAACAGGATATATAAGAGACGTATATAGAACCCAGACTGGATGACAGGATATATATATAGAACCCAGACTGGATGACAGGATATATAAGAAATGTATATAGAACCCAGACTGGATAACAGGATATATAAGAGATGTATATAGAACCCAGACTGGATGACAGGATATATAAGAGACGTATATAGAACCCAGACTGGATAACAGGATATATAAGAGATGTATATAGAACCCAGACTGGATAACAGGATATATAAGAGATGTATATAGAACCCAGACTGGATAACAGGATATATAAGAGATGTATATAGAACCCAGACTGGATGACAGGATATATAAGAGACGTATATAGAACCCAGACTGGATAACAGGATATATAAGAGACGTATATAGAACCCAGACTGGATAACAGGATATATAAGAGATGTATATAGAACCCAGACTGGATGACAGGATATATAAGAGATGTATATAGAACACAGACTGGATGACAGGATATATAAGAGATGTATATAGAACCCAGACTGGATAACAGGATATATATATAGAACCCAGACTGGATGACAGGATATATAAGAGATGTATATAGAACCCAGACTGGATGACAGGATATATAAGAGACGTATATAGAACCCAGACTGGATAACAGGATATATAAGAGACGTATATAGAACCCAGACTGGATAACAGGATATATAAGAGATGTATATAGAACCCAGACTGGATAAAAGGATATATAAGAGATGTATATAGAACCCAGACTGGATAACAGGATATATAAGAGACGTATATAGAACCCAGACTGGATAACAGGATATATAAGAGACGTATATAGAACCCAGACTGGATAACAGGATATATAAGAGATGTATATAGAACCCAGAATGGATAACAGGATATATAAGAGATGTATATAGAACCCAGACTGGATGACAGGATATATAAGAGAAGTATATAGAACCCAGACTGGATGACAGGATATATAAGAGACGTATATAGAACCCAGACTGGATAACAGGATATATAAGAATGTATATAGAACCCAGACTGGATGACAGGATATATAAGAGAAGTATATAGAACCCAGACTGGATAACAGGATATATAAGAGATGTATATAGAACCCAGACTGGATAACAGGATATATAAGAGATGTATATAGAACCCAGACTGGATGACAGGATATATAAGAGAAGTATATAGAACCCAGACTGGATAACAGGATATATAAGAGATGTATATAGAACCCAGACTGGATAACAGGACATATAAGAGACGTATATAGAACCCAGACTGGATGACAGGATATATAAGAGATGTATATAGAACCCAGACTGGATGACAGGATATATAAGAGATGTATATAGAACCCAGACTGGATAACAGGATATATAAGAGATGTATATAGAACCCAGACTGGATGACAGGATATATAAGAGAAGTATATAGAACCCAGACTGGATAACAGGATATATAAGAGATGTATGTAGAACCCAGACTGGATAACAGGATATATAAGAGACGTATATAGAACCCAGACTGGATGACAGGATATATAAGAGATGTATATAGAACCCAGACTGGATGACAGGATATATAAGAGACGTATATAGAACCCAGACTGGAGGACAGGATATATAAGAGACGTATATAGAACCCAGACTGGATGACAGGATATATAAGAGACGTATATAGAACCCAGACTGGATGACAGGATATATAAGAGATGTATATAGAACCCAGACTGGATGACAGGTTATATAAGAGACGTATATAGAACCCAGACTGGATGACAGGATATATAAGAGACGTATATAGAACCCAGACTGGATGACAGGTTATATAAGAGACGTATATAGAACCCAGACTGGATGACAGGATATATAAGAGATGTATATAGAACCCAGACTGGATGACAGGATATATAAGAGACGTATATAGAACCCAGACTGGAGGACAGGATATATAAGAGACGTATATAGAACCCAGACTGGAGGACAGGATATATAAGAGATGTATATAGAACCCAGACTGGATAACAGGATATATAAGAGATGTATATAGAACCCAGACTGGATGACAGGATATATAAGAGAAGTATATAGAACCCAGACTGGATAACAGGATATATAAGAGATGTATATAGAACCCAGACTGGATAACAGGACATATAAGAGACGTATATAGAACCCAGACTGGATGACAGGATATATAAGAGATGTATATAGAACCCAGACTGGATGACAGGATATATAAGAGATGTATATAGAACCCAGACTGGATAACAGGATATATAAGAGATGTATATAGAACCCAGACTGGATGACAGGATATATAAGAGAAGTATATAGAACCCAGACTGGATAACAGGATATATAAGAGATGTATGTAGAACCCAGACTGGATAACAGGATATATAAGAGACGTATATAGAACCCAGACTGGATGACAGGATATATAAGAGATGTATATAGAACCCAGACTGGATGACAGGATATATAAGAGACGTATATAGAACCCAGACTGGAGGACAGGATATATAAGAGACGTATATAGAACCCAGACTGGATGACAGGATATATAAGAGACGTATATAGAACCCAGACTGGATGACAGGATATATAAGAGATGTATATAGAACCCAGACTGGATGACAGGTTATATAAGAGACGTATATAGAACCCAGACTGGATGACAGGATATATAAGAGACGTATATAGAACCCAGACTGGATGACAGGTTATATAAGAGACGTATATAGAACCCAGACTGGATGACAGGATATATAAGAGATGTATATAGAACCCAGACTGGATGACAGGATATATAAGAGACGTATATAGAACCCAGACTGGAGGACAGGATATATAAGAGACGTATATAGAACCCAGACTGGAGGACAGGATATATAAGAGATGTATATAGAACCCAGACTGGATAACAGGATATATAAGAGACGTATATAGAACCCAGACTGGATAACAGGATATATAAGAGATGTATATAGAACCCAGACTGGATGACAGGTTATATATATAGAACCCAGACTGGATGACAGGATATATAAGAGATGTATATAGAACCCAGACTGGATGACAGGATATATATATAGAACCCAGACTGGATGACAGGATATATAAGAGATGTATATAGAACCCAGACTGGATGACAGGATATATAAGAGATGTATATAGAACCCAGACTGGATGACAGGATATATAAGAGATGTATATAGAACCCAGACTGGATGACAGGATATATAAGAGACGTATATAGAACCCAGACTGGATCACAGGATATATAAGAGATGTATATAGAACCCAGACTGGATGACAGGTTATATATATAGAACCCAGACTGGATGACAGGATATATAAGAGATGTATACAGAACCCAGACTGGATGACAGGATATATATATAGAACCCAGACTGGATGACAGGATATATAAGAGATGTATATAGAACCCAGACTGGATGACAGGATATATAAGAGATGTATATAGAACACAGACTGGATGACAGGATATATAAGAGATGTATATAGAACCCAGACTGGATGACAGGATATATAAGAGATGTATATAGAACCCAGACTGGATGACAGGATATATAAGAGATATATATAGAACCCAGACTGGATGACAGGATATATATATAGAACCCAGACTGGATGACAGGATATATAAGAGATGTATATAGAACCCAGACTGGATGACAGGATATATAAGAGATGTATATAGAACCCAGACTGGATGACAGGATATATAAGAGATGTATATAGAACCCAGACTGGATGACAGGATATGTATATAGAACCCAGACTGGATGACAGGATATATAAGAGACGTATATAGAACCCAGACTGGATAACAGGATATATAAGAGGCGTGTATAGAACCCAGACTGTATGACAGGATATATAAGAGACGTAAATAGAACCCAGACTGGATGACAGGATATATAAGAGACGTATATAGAACCCAGAATGGATGACAGGATATATAAGAGACGTATATAGAACCCAGACTGGATAACAGGATATATAAGAGAAGTATATAGAACCCAGACTGGATAACAGGATATATATATAGAACCCAGACTGGATAACAGGATATATAAGAGACGTATATAGAACCCAGAATGGATGACAGGATATATAAGAGACGTATATAGAACCCAGACTGGATGACAGGATATATATAGAACCCAGACTGGATAACAGGATATATAAGAGATGTATATAGAACCCAGACTGGATAACAGGATATATAAGAGACGTATATAGAACCCAGACTGGATGACAGGATATATATATAGAACCCAGACTGGATGACAGGATATATAAGAAATGTATATAGAACCCAGACTGGATAACAGGATATATAAGAGATGTATATAGAACCCAGACTGGATGACAGGATATATAAGAGACGTATATAGAACCCAGACTGGATAACAGGATATATAAGAGATGTATATAGAACCCAGACTGGATAACAGGATATATAAGAGATGTATATAGAACCCAGACTGGATAACAGGATATATAAGAGACGTATATAGAACCCAGACTGGATGACAGGATATATATATAGAACCCAGACTGGATGACAGGATATATAAGAAATGTATATAGAACCCAGACTGGATAACAGGATATATAAGAGATGTATATAGAACCCAGACTGGATGACAGGATATATAAGAGACGTATATAGAACCCAGACTGGATAACAGGATATATAAGAGATGTATATAGAACCCAGACTGGATAACAGGATATATAAGAGATGTATATAGAACCCAGACTGGATAACAGGATATATAAGAGATGTATATAGAACCCAGACTGGATGACAGGATATATAAGAGACGTATATAGAACCCAGACTGGATAACAGGATATATAAGAGACGTATATAGAACCCAGACTGGATAACAGGATATATAAGAGATGTATATAGAACCCAGACTGGATGACAGGATATATAAGAGATGTATATAGAACACAGACTGGATGACAGGATATATAAGAGATGTATATAGAACCCAGACTGGATAACAGGATATATATATAGAACCCAGACTGGATGACAGGATATATAAGAGATGTATATAGAACCCAGACTGGATGACAGGATA
The DNA here is from genome assembly GCF_036934945.1 of Oncorhynchus masou masou. Taxonomy (NCBI): domain Eukaryota; kingdom Metazoa; phylum Chordata; class Actinopteri; order Salmoniformes; family Salmonidae; genus Oncorhynchus; species Oncorhynchus masou. The sequence continues at coordinate 124,410 of NW_027011420.1, read as the reverse complement.
TATAAGAGACGTATATAGAACCCAGACTGGATAACAGGATATATAAGAGACGTATATAGAACCCAGACTGGATAACAGGATATATAAGAGATGTATATAGAACCCAGACTGGATAAAAGGATATATAAGAGATGTATATAGAACCCAGACTGGATAACAGGATATATAAGAGACGTATATAGAACCCAGACTGGATAACAGGATATATAAGAGACGTATATAGAACCCAGACTGGATAACAGGATATATAAGAGATGTATATAGAACCCAGAATGGATAACAGGATATATAAGAGATGTATATAGAACCCAGACTGGATGACAGGATATATAAGAGAAGTATATAGAACCCAGACTGGATGACAGGATATATAAGAGACGTATATAGAACCCAGACTGGATAACAGGATATATAAGAATGTATATAGAACCCAGACTGGATGACAGGATATATAAGAGAAGTATATAGAACCCAGACTGGATAACAGGATATATAAGAGATGTATATAGAACCCAGACTGGATAACAGGATATATAAGAGATGTATATAGAACCCAGACTGGATGACAGGATATATAAGAGAAGTATATAGAACCCAGACTGGATGACAGGATATATAAGAGACGTATATAGAACCCAGACTGGATAACAGGATATATAAGAGACGTATATAGAACCCAGACTGGATAACAGGATATATAAGAGATGTATATAGAACCCAGACTGGATAACAGGATATATAAGAGACGTATATAGAACCCAGACTGGATAACAGGATATATAAGAGATGTATATAGAACCCAGACTGGATGACAGGATATATAAGAGATGTATATAGAACCCAGACTGGATAACAGGATATATAAGAGACGTATACAAAACCCAGACTGGATGACAGGATATATATAGAACCCAGACTGGATGACAGGATATATAAGAGGTATGTTTAGAACCCAGACTGGATGACAGGATATATAGGAGGTGTGTTTAGAACCCAGACTGGATGACAGAATATATAAGAGACGTAAACAGAACCCAGACTGGATGACAGGATATATAAGAGACGTATACAGAACCCAGACTGGATGACAGGATATATATAGAACCCAGACTGGATGACAGGATATATAAGAGGTGTGTTTAGAACCCAGACTGGATGACAGGATATATAGGAGGTGTGTTTAGAACCCAGACTGGATGACAGAATATATAAGAGACTTACATAGAACCCAGACTGGATAACAGGATATATAAGAGACGTATATAGAACCCAGACTGGATGACAGGATATATAAGAGATGTATATAGAACCCAGACTGGATCACAGGATATATAAGAGACGTATATAGAACCCAGACTGGATGACAGGATATATATAGAACCCAGACTGGATGACAGGATATATAAGAGATGTATATAGAACCCAGACTGGATGACAGGATATATAAGAGAAGTATATAGAACCCAGTCTGGATAACAGGATATATAAGAGATGTATATAGAACCCAGACTGGATAACAGGATATATAAGAGAAGTATATAGAACCCAGTCAGGATAACAGGATATATAAGAGACGTATATAGAACCCAGACTGGATAACAGGATATATATAGAACCCAGACTGGATGACAGGATATATACGAGATGTATATAGAACCCAGACTGGATGACATGATATATAAGAGATGTATATAGAACCCAGACTGGATAACAGGATATATAAGAGATGTATATAGAACCCAGACTGGATAACAGGATATATAAGAGATGTATATAGAACCCAGACTGGATAACAGGATATATAAGAGACGTATATAGAACCCAGACTGGATGACAGGATATATAAGAGATGTATATAGAACCCAGACTGGATAACAGGATATATAAGAGAAGTATATAGAACCCAGTCTGGATAACAGGATAAATAAGAGACGTATATAGAACCCAGACTGGATAACAGGATATATAAGAGACGTATATAGAACCCAGACTGGATGACAGGATATATATAGAACCCAGACTGGATAACAGGATATATAAGAGATGTATATAGAACCCAGACTAGATGACAGGATATATAAGAGACGTATATAGAACCCAGACTGGATAACAGGATATATAAGAGAAGTATATAGAACCCAGACTGGATAACAGGATATATAAGAGATGTATATAGAACCCAGACTGGATGACAGGATATATAAGAGAAGTATATAGAACCCAGACTGGATAACAGGATATATAAGAGATGTATATAGAACCCAGACTGGATAACAGGATATATAAGAGACGTATATAGAACCCAGACTGGATGACAGGATATATAAGAGATGTATATAGAACCCAGACTGGATGACAGGATATATAAGAGATGTATATAGAACCCAGACTGGATAACAGGATATATAAGAGATGTATATAGAACCCAGACTGGATGACAGGATATATAAGAGAAGTATATAGAACCCAGACTGGATAACAGGATATATAAGAGATGTATGTAGAACCCAGACTGGATAACAGGATATATAAGAGACGTATATAGAACCCAGACTGGATGACAGGATATATAAGAGATGTATATAGAACCCAGACTGGATGACAGGATATATAAGAGACGTATATAGAACCCAGACTGGAGGACAGGATATATAAGAGACGTATATAGAACCCAGACTGGATGACAGGATATATAAGAGACGTATATAGAACCCAGACTGGATGACAGGATATATAAGAGATGTATATAGAACCCAGACTGGATGACAGGTTATATAAGAGACGTATATAGAACCCAGACTGGATGACAGGATATATAAGAGACGTATATAGAACCCAGACTGGATGACAGGTTATATAAGAGACGTGTATAGAACCCAGACTGGATGACAGGATATATAAGAGATGTATATAGAACCCAGACTGGATGACAGGATATATAAGAGACGTATATAGAACCCAGACTGGAGGACAGGATATATAAGAGACGTATATAGAACCCAGACTGGAGGACAGGATATATAAGAGATGTATATAGAACCCAGACTGGATAACAGGATATATAAGAGACGTATATAGAACCCAGACTGGATAACAGGATATATATAGAACACAGACTGGATCACAGGATATATAAGAGATGTATATAGAACCCAGACTGGATGACAGGTTATATATATAGAACCCAGACTGGATGACAGGATATATAAGAGATGTATATAGAACCCAGACTGGATGACAGGATATATATATAGAACCCAGACTGGATGACAGGATATATAAGAGATGTATATAGAACCCAGACTGGATGACAGGATATATAAGAGATGTATATAGAACCCAGACTGGATGACAGGATATATAAGAGATGTATATAGAACCCAGACTGGATGACAGGTTATATAAGAGATGTATATAGAACCCAGACTGGATGACAGGATATATAAGAGACGTATATAGAACCCAGACTGGATGACAGGTTATATATATAGAACCCAGACTGGATGACAGGATATATAAGAGATGTATACAGAACCCAGACTGGATGACAGGATATATATATAGAACCCAGACTGGATGACAGGATATATAAGAGATGTATATAGAACCCAGACTGGATGACAGGATATATAAGAGATGTATATAGAACACAGACTGGATGACAGGATATATAAGAGATGTATATAGAACCCAGACTGGATGACAGGATATATAAGAGATGTATATAGAACCCAGACTGGATGACAGGATATATAAGAGATATATATAGAACCCAGACTGGATGACAGGATATATATATAGAACCCAGACTGGATGACAGGATATATAAGAGATGTATATAGAACCCAGACTGGATGACAGGATATATAAGAGATGTATATAGAACCCAGACTGGATGACAGGATATATAAGAGATGTATATAGAACCCAGACTGGATGACAGGATATGTATATAGAACCCAGACTGGATGACAGGATATATAAGAGACGTATATAGAACCCAGACTGGATAACAGGATATATAAGAGGCGTGTATAGAACCCAGACTGTATGACAGGATATATAAGAGACGTAAATAGAACCCAGACTGGATGACAGGATATATAAGAGACGTATATAGAACCCAGAATGGATGACAGGATATATAAGAGACGTATATAGAACCCAGACTGGATAACAGGATATATAAGAGAAGTATATAGAACCCAGACTGGATAACAGGATATATATATATAGAACCCAGACTGGATAACAGGATATATAAGAGACGTATATAGAACCCAGAATGGATGACAGGATATATAAGAGACGTATATAGAACCCAGACTGGATGACAGGATATATATAGAACACAGACTGGATAACAGGATATATAAGAGACGTATATAGAACCCAGACTGGATAACAGGATATATATATAGAACCCAGACTGGATAACAGGATATATAAGAGACGTATATAGAACCCAGACTGGATGACAGGATATATATAGAACCCAGACTGGATAACAGGATATATAAGAGATGTATATAGAACCCAGACTGGATGACAGGATATATAAGAGACGTATATAGAACCCAGACTGGAGGACAGGATATATATAGAACCCAGACTGGATGACAGGATATATAAGAGATGTATATAGAACCCAGACTGGATAACAGGATATATATATAGAACCCAGAATGGATGACAGGATATATAAGAGATGTATATAGAACCCAGACTGGATGACAGGATATATAAGAGATGTATATAGAACCCAGACTGGATGACAGGATATATATAGAACCCAGACTGGATGACAGGATATATAAGAGACGTATATAGAACCCAGACTGGATGACAGGATATATAAGAGATGTATATAGAACCCAGACTGGATGACAGGATATATATAGAACCCAGACTGGATGACAGGATATATAAGAGACGTATATAGAACCCAGACTGGATAACAGGATATATAAGAGATGTATATAGAACCCAGACTGGATAACAGGATATATAAGAGATGTATATAGAACCCAGACTGGATGACAGGATATATAAGAGACATATATAGAACCCAGACTGGATAACAGGATATATAAGAGATGTATATAGAACCCAGACTGGATGACAGGATATATATATAGAACCCAGACTGGATAACAGGATATATAAGAGACGTATATAGAACCCAGACTGGATGACAGGATATATATATAGAACCCAGACTGGATGACAGGATATATAAGAGATGTATATAGAACCCAGACTGGATGACAGGATATATAAGAGACGTATATAGAACCCAGACTGGATGACAGGATATATAAGAGACGTATATAGAACCCAGACTGGATGACAGGATATATAAGAGATGTATATAGAACCCAGACTGGATAACAGGATATATAAGAGACGTATATAGAACCCAGACTGGATGACAGGATATATATATAGAACCCAGACTGGATAACAGGATATATAAGAGATGTATATAGAACCCAGACTGGATGACAGGATATATAAGAGATGTATATAGAACCCAGACTGGATGACAGGATATATATATAGAACCCAGACTGGATGACAGGATATATAAGAGATGTATATAGAACCCAGACTGGATGACAGGATATATATATAGAACCCAGACTGGATAACAGGATATATAAGAGATGTATATAGAACCCAGACTGGATAACAGGATATATAAGAGACGTATATAGAACCCAGACTGGATGACAGGATATATAAGAGATGTATATAGAACCCAGACTGGATGACAGGATATATAAGAGACGTATATAGAAACCAGACTGGATAACAGGATATATAAGAGACGTATATAGAACCCAGACTGGATAACAGGATATATAAGAGACGTATATAGAACCCAGACTGGATAACATGATATATAAGAGATGTACATAGAACCCAGACTGGATAACAGGATATATAAGAGACGTATATAGAACCCAGACTGGATAACAGGATATATAAGAGGCGTGTTTAGAACGGATACTGATTTTATCATCTACAAATTCCTTCTTTGTGTGATCGTTCACGTCCTTGGATAGATGTGCCCCCCCCCATAAAAAAGTGTATTAAAATATGTTATTGATAAAATGACCTCTTGTTGAGAATGACTTTGTTGTTGACATGAAGCCAGAGGGAGTTTCTCCTCGTCAACGTGTCTTTATTCACACTAAAGCTTCTACTGGGGTTTTACCTCCTTTCTTTAGTTAAAACCCTTGTTTGTGATATTTAAAAAGACATTGTTTAACTGACCATCAACGTTTTATATCCATACTCGTATTGATTTTAATCATATAATGCTGAACCATCTCTGTCCCACACCTCCAACCTCCTCTGCCTCTGTTAAAATGAGCATTTACAAAAACGTCACACGTTTGGATGTTAAATATTATTTGAGTGTTATATTTTTGAGTCATCTCACAAACCAATAGGAACATTTTCTCTGGTATTTATCTCTGTCTCTGCCCTTCCCATCTGAAGTGAACATGTCCCTTAGAGTGAATTTATCTTCACATTTTCCTCCTGCTTTTCTGTTAAGGATCAGGCATTTTGAAAAGCAGCAGCTAGTTCATGTGGATCAGCATGTGGCGTTGTGCTAAAGGCAGGTGAAAATACTCTACATGACATCACTATATTAAGGTCCAGTAAACAAAACAGACAAGCCATTAAAAATACACATCTTTATACTCAAGTGGCACAATTAATTTAGTTCGTAGGAAAATAGGTTAGTTACAAAAATATATATTATATATTTTATATTTTATAGCATGCCTGGCATTATTTTATTCTTTAATTTAGTTCCTAGAAAACTAGGTTAGTAAAAACAATAGTAACATTATAGCATGTCTGGCATTATATTATAATGATAGAACTCTAAATGGAAATTGTGTCAAGAGACCACTATTTTAAACTCGAGTCCTTTGTGGAATATATAGTGTGTACGTTCTCTGAACTTAGTGCACACTTGCACAAAATAAAGTGAAAGTCAAATGTAAAAGATGGGAAAAACAAAGAGAATTTCAATGATATTTACTGCTTCTTTCAGACAGCAACACATTTTCAAACCATCTAGTGAGATGCTGTTATCCCCACCATTACTGCCCAGGCACACAGCGGTTGGCTTGGCTCTCCTGGTGTCGCTTGGGACCCGTGACTAGGCTGTCCCTCGTTAAGTGAATACTGTAACCTGGGATCGGAGGTAGCTATAGTTGGTCGTGGAGCAGCACTAGCACCCGGGACGCTTCCACATTGGAATGGTGTCTAGCACCGTGCACCCGCGGGATTCAGGGAGAGTAATGAGTGTTAGAGCAGGGATGAGGGTTCCCCAGACACACCAGGAGACCACGAGACACTGCCTTCCTCTTTCCTCTTCCTTCCCTCCCCATCCCCATCACAACCCCCCTGCCCGAGCCCCTACTGTACCTCTACAGCCCCCCTACCTTGCCAGGTGGAGCGTGAAGACGGAGAGGATCCCAGTGTCCTGTAGCGGGAGCCGGACCGTCCTAATGTCCTAACCGAGCCATCACCGGGCCAGTAACCCCCCAGCAGCAGTACACACCACATACCCTGCCACTGAGAGCAAGAGAGAGGGGGGACGGAGGGATGGTATAACAATACCAGCGAGTAGAGGCACTCACCCATGTAGAGGGGGAACGATAGATAGACAGACAGACACCCGGGCAGAGAAGAAGAGAAGGCGAGGAGTCTGACTCTCCAGCTGTGCCAAATCTTGCTTGGTTATCTCTAAGTGCGTAGATAAAAGGAGGGTGGATGTTTTTTGGGGATGGTTTCCGTAACTCAGAACGGTGTCTGAGATTTCAGAGCCTTGTTATTTATTTACCAGGCAGCCAGAGACGCTCCAGTGGTTTAAGGAAGTCCAAGTGACAGGGCCTCAGATATCATGGGACATGATGCCACGGTTGTGTTTATACGACCTGACAGCTAAAGTGGCAGTAGAGAGAGAGTCCTGGAGTAAAGGACGTCTACTGTACACCACACGGAATTACATGTTTTATGCACAAGTCATTGTTGTTGCATCGGGCGTTATACTAAACATCTGTTTGTAATGTTTACATATTTATAGAGAAATCATTTAAATGCTAAACTGTGAAGGCCAGTTTAAGGCGATTTAAACGAGTAGTTATATTGATATTGTCACCTTCAAATTTCTTCTTGCTTCCTCAAATTCAGGAAGTAACCACTACTGATCATCTCCACGCCCACTAACACCAACGTTGTGTACAGAGTTACAACTACACAAGTAAGAAATGACGTTGAAATAGAAAAGTGTTGATCGTGGTTTTTTGCTAACTCACCAAAGATGAGAGCAGAAGCCACCATAAAACTATCTTCTGTTCCAGTTAGATACAGTACAGGACTGCAGGTTACCAGGGAATATCTTGGAGAAGTGCCAGGCAGGACCAAAGCAGCAATGAGGAGTTAGTGTCACTGTCAGAACAAGTTGGAGAGGCTAGGAAAGACAAGGAGACCAGGGCATGAATAGAACAGGACAGGCTAGGAAAGACAAGGAGACCAGGGCATGAATAGAACAGGACAGGCTAGGAAAGACAAGGAGATCAGGGCATGAATAGAACAGGACAAGCTAGGAAAGACAAGGAGACCAGGGCATGAATAGAACAGGACAGGCTAGGAAAGACAAGGAGACCAGGGCATGAATAGAACAGGACAGGCTAGGAAAGACAAGGAGACCAGGGCATTGATAGAACAGGACAGGCTAGGAAAGACAAGGAGACCAGGGCATTGATAGAACAGGACAGGCTAGGAAAGACAAGGAGACCAGGGCATTGATAGAACAGGACAGGCTAGGAAAGACAAGGAGACCAGGGCATGAATAGAACAGGACAGGCTAGGAAGGAAAAGGAGACCAGGGCATGAAGAGAACAGGACAAGCTAGGAAAGACAAGGAGACCAGGGCATGAATAGAACAGGACAGGCTAGGAAAGACAAGGAGACCAGGGCATGAATAGAACAGGACAGGCTAGGAAAGACAAGGAGACCAGGGCATGAATAGAACAGGACAGGCTAGGAAAGACAAGGAGATCAGGGCATGAATAGAACCGGACAAGCTAGGAAAGACAAGGAGACCAGGGCATGAATAGAACAGGACAGGCTAGGAAAGACAAGGAGACCAGGGCATGAATAGAACAGGACAGGCTAGGAAAGACAAGGAGATCAGGGCATGAATAGAACAGGACAGGCTAGGAAAGACAAGGAGACCAGTGCATTGATAGAACAGGACAGGCTAGGAAAGACAAGGAGACCAGGGCATTGATAGAACAGGACAGGCTAGGAAAGACAAGGAGACCAGGGCATGAATAGAACAGGACAGGCTAGGAAAGAAAAGGAGACCAGGGCATGAAGAGAACAGGACAAGCTAGGAAAGACAAGGAGACCAGGGCATGAATAGAACAGGACAGGCTAGGAAAGACAAGGAGACCAGGGCATGAATAGAACAGGACAGGCTAGGAAAGACAAGGAGACCAGGGCATGAATAGAACAGGACAGGCTAGGAAAGACAAGGAGACCAGGGCATTGATAGAACAGGACAGGCTAGGAAAGACAAGGAGACCAGGGCATGAATAGAACAGGACAGGCTGGAAAGAAAAGGAGACCAGGGCATGAATAGAACAGGACAAGCTAGGAAAGACAAGGAGACCAGGGCATGAATAGAACAGGACAGGCTAGGAAAGACAAGGAGACCAGGGCATGAATAGAACAGGACAGGCTAGGAAAGACAAGGAGACCAGGGCATTGATAGAACAGGACAGGCTAGGAAAGACAAGGAGACCAGGGCATTGATAGAACAGGACAGGCTAGGAAAGACAAGGAGACCAGGGCATGAATAGAACAGGACAAGCTAGGAAAGACAAGGAGACCAGGGCATGAATAGAACAGGACAGGCTAGGAAAGACAAGGAGACCAGGGCATGAATAGAACAGGACAAGCTAGGAAAGACAAGGAGACCAGGGCATGAATAGAACAGGACAAGCTAGGACAGACAAGGAGACCAGGGCATGAATAGAACAGGACAGGCTAGGAAAGACAATGAGACCAGGGCGTAAATAGAACAGGACAGGCTAGGAAAGACAATGAAACCAGGGCATGAATAGAACAGGACAGGCTAGGAAAGACAATGAGACCAGGGCATGAATAGAACAGGACAGGCTAGGAAAGACAAGGAGACCAGGGCATGAATAGAACAGGACAAGCTAGGAAAGACAAGGAGACCAGGGCATGAATAGAACAGGACAAGCTAGGACAGACAAGGAGACCAGGGCATGAATAGAACAGGACAGGCTAGGAAAGACAAGGAGACCAGGGCATGAATAGAACAGGACAGGCTAGGAAAGACAAGGAGACCAGGGCATGAATAGAACATGACAGGCTAGGAAAGACAATGAGACCAGGGCGTAAATAGAACAGGACAGGCTAGGAAAGACAATGAGACCAGGGCATGAATAGAACAGGACAGGCTAGGAAAGACAAGGAGATCAGGGCATGAATAGAACAGGACAAGCTAGGAAAGACAAGGAGACCAGGGCATGAATAGAACAGGACAGGCTAGGAAAGACAAGGAGACCAGGGCATGAATAGAACAGGACAGGCTAGGAAAGACAAGGAGACCAGGGCATGAATAGAACAGGACAGGCTAGGAAATACAATGAGACCACGGCTTAGATAGAATAAGAGAGGAGACTGTGAATACATAGCAATGCAGAGACAAAGGAGTGGGAAGGTGAACGGAAAGGCTCTGGAGCAACGAACCACCCTTGCTCTCTCTGCCTGGCTGGTTCCCCTCTTTCCACTGGGATTCTCTGCCTCTAACCCTATTACAGGGGCTGAGTCACTGGCTTACTGGGGCTCTCTCATGCCGTCCCTGGAAGGGGTGCGTCACCTGAGTGGGTTGATTCAGTGATGTGGTCATCCTGTCTGGGTTGGCACCCCCCCTTGGGTTGTGCCATGGGGGAGATCTTTGCGGGCTATACTCAGCTTTGTCTCAGGATGGTAAGTTGGTGGTTGAAGATATCCCTCTAGTGGTGTGGGGGCTGTGCTTTGGCAAAATGGGTGGGGTTATATCCTTCCTGTTTGGCCCTGTCCGGGGGTGTCCTCGGGTGGGGCCACAGTGTCTCCTGACCCCTCCTGTCTCCGCCTCCAGTATTTATGCTGCAGTAGTTTATGTGTCGGGGGGCTGGGGTCAGTTTGTTATATCTGGAGTACTTCTCCTGTCCAATTCGGTGTCCTGTGTGAATCTAAGTGTGCGTTCTCTAATTCTCTCCTTCTCTCTCTTGGAGGACCTGAGCCCTAGGACCATGCCCCAGACATGATGACTCCTTGCTGTCCCCAGTCCACCTGGCCGTGCTGCTGCTCCAGTTTCAACTGTTCTGCCTTATTATTATTCGACCATGCTGGTCATTTATGAACATTTGAACATCTTGGCCATGTTCTGTTATAATATCTACCCGGCACAGCCAGAAGAGTACTGGCCACCCCACAAAGCCTGGTTCCTCTCTAGGTATCTTCCTAGGTTTTGGCCTTTCTAGGGAGTTTTTCCTAACCACCGTGCTTCTACACCTGCATTGCTTGCTGTTTGGGGATTTAGGCTGGGTTTCTGTACAGCACTTTGAGATATCAGCTGATGTACGAAGGGCTATATAAATAAATTTGATTTGATTTGATTTGATTTGAAACCAGGGGAAGGCAAGGACAGACGTTAATTTAACTGTGTGAGGGATATCCAGCAGATACCTGATATACTGCCCTAAACAAGACCATGTCTAATACCTAACCTGATATACTGCCCTAAACAAGACCATGTCTTATATCTAACCTGATATACTTCCCTAAACAAGACCATGTCTAATA
>NW_027011420.1:95000-107500 GCF_036934945.1 Oncorhynchus masou masou | reverse complement strand
GGGACATGTCTTAGTGTGGTGGTCATGTTATTGGGACATGCCTTATTGTGGTGGTCATGTTATTGGGACATGTCTTAGTATGGTGGTCATGTTATTGGTACATGTCTTAGTGTGGTGGTCATGTTATTGGGACATGCCTTACTGTCTCAGTGTTGTTGTTCTCAGACTTATGTATTGGTCTATTTGGTCTCTATGGAACCTGCAGCACAGAGGTGTGGATCTAATTAAAGAAGATGCCGGGATCCTTTTCCTACTGTCATTAGAAGTTGTCAGCTTCGATGCAACTAACTGGCTGAAAATATGAAACAAAGAACCAATGAGTTTCAACCGAACCGGAGAATTCACTTGTGTTTTCAATTCACTTGTGTTTTGTTAAAATACTGGACTGGGACCAGTGAAGCGTAGATTTACAGTAAAATGAAAAGGGAAAACTCTAGCTCTACTGTTTAGGGAGTTAACTACACGTCGAGTGGAAACGGTTAAACAGCTCACCAGTCAACATATGATACAAGAACAGGTGGATCAGTCATGACATACTGCAAGTCAACATCCTAAAGGCATATTAAAATGGGATTCAATAACATTTAGTTTGTACATTGATTTCCTCTGATCTACCATAACATGATTGATTTCATCTTCAAACAATAGCCAATGTTTATCTTTTGATCATTTTGGAAAAACATTCCATTCACATCCATCAGGTTTCAATCCCTTGTGACTTGGAGTTGAGTGACACGACACACGGCTCTCCCCATCTGAATGGTTACACCTGTGTCATTGTGTTTCCTGTTGTTTCTACGTTGGTTTCTCCTCCAGATGGACACGGTTACGTCAACAGAGGAACGGAGAAAGAGAAGAAAGACACCTGTCACAATGTGGAGGAAAGAAAAATAGTGTGTTGTTTATATTGGGATTTGAAACCAACCAATTTAGGAGAAGGTCTCTAAAGTGGTAGCATCACTTATTCATAAGGCTGTAACACATGATAATGGAACCTGGAGCAGAGCATTCAGTCACAAAAGAAAAACAGTCTGTGTAGAAATGATGCACATTTAGAGAGTAACTTGCAGAGATGTGTCTTGCAAAGCTCTTTGCTCGTCTGTCATGTTCCTTAGACCTTGTCTTGTAATGTATTTTAGATGCATTATAAAGGGATGCTTGTTCTAAGTGGCTTGTCCCCTGAATAGCTCAAATGCAATGTGTGACACAGGACACCCCTGACGACGACCATCAATATTTATCATTAGATATTACTATGTATAATGAACATATTATAGGTGACACTCAGTTAAGAAAATAAAAACTGCACTATCTACGAACCCATTTTCTAAACTCTACCAGGCTTCTTTTTTTACCATCATCTTTGAAATGCAAGAGAAAGGCCATCATGTATTATTCCAGCCCAGGTGCAATTTAGATTTTGGCCAGTAGTCGGCAGCAGCAATATATGTGCAAAGGTTTAGACTGATCCAATGAACCATTGCATTTCTGTTCAAAGTTTTGTATCAAGACTGACCAAATGTGCCTAATTAGTTTATTAATAACACCTTTTCTAGTTCATAACTGTGCACTCCTCAAACAATGGCATGATATTATTTCACTGTAATAGCGACTAAATTGGACAGTGCAGTTAGATTAACAAGATTGTAAGCTTGTTGGCAGTATCAGATACAGTTGAAGTTGCCAGTTAACATACACCTTAGCCAAATATATTTAAACTCAGTTTTTCACAATTCCTGACATTTAATCCTCGTAAAAATGCACTGTTTAGATCAGTTAGGATCCCCACTTTAATTTAAGAATGTGAAATGTCAGAATAATAGTTGAGAGAATGATTTATTTCAGCTTTTATTTCTTTCATCACAATCCCAGTGGGTCAGAAGTTTACATACACCCAGTAAGTATTTGGTAGCATTGCCTTTAAATTGTTTAAACACCTCACACACCCAACAATGTTTCAATCACTAGACACAATCTGACCAACAATGTTTCATCACTAGACACAATCAGACCAACAATGTTTCATCACTAGATACAATCTGACCAACTATGATACATCACTAGATACAATCTGACCAACAATGTTACATAAGGATAGGATCACACAGGATGTCTTGTAGTTGAGTTGACATGAGAGTAGCTATGCATTGCATTAACACACACACACACACACACACACACACACACACACACACACATGCTCCTCATATTTATGCATGAGACTGTACTGTAGTGTGATCAGTGTGGATTGCTTGTTTGCCCTTTAAGTGTCAAATTTACAGTATTAATAACTCTATTTTTTCAGCTGTCAGATCCCCTGAAATAATCTGCATTCAACAACTGCCCTGTGGGCCAGACCCAGAATAGAAGTCTGAATAATAAACTGTATTATCCCTCTTATGTGTAAGTGTCAGTGTTACAGTGTGATTCTTTGTATAAATAATTAGACCTGAAAGAATAAGAATTTATATTGTATGCAAAACCATTTTTTTTTTTGCCAATGTACACACCAACTGAAAACGTTGTATTAATCAACAGTCAAGTACTGTAAGTTGAGCCTCATACATAATGAATTGGAGCTCAAACCTCATGGGTTCAGTGGATAGAGAACGGGAGACAACTCAAGTACAGTTACGATCTGAGTCTAATGCAACCTGATAGCGCTGCAGAATGGAATTGTTTTGAAATCATTAGGGAGTAAATGATTCATTATCAGTTCGAAAGGGTTTATTTCAGTTTGAGAATATTTTACTTTTTCACAGGATTCAACTTTTGTAAAAACGTACATATTAGATGAGCGTTATACTGCACCATATACAACGGGTTGCTGAAATACCCCAGGACCAACGGCTTCCTGAAATACCCCAGGACCAACGTCAAGCTGAAATACCCCAGGACCAACGTCAAGCTGAAATACCCCAGGACCAGTCAAACTGAAATACCCCAGGACCAACGTCAAGCTGAAATACCCCAGGACCAACGTCAAACTGAAATACCCCAGGACCAGTCAAACTGAAATACCCCAGGACCAACGTCAAGCTGAAATACCCCAGGACCAACGTCAAGCTGAAATACCCCAGGACCAGTCAAACTGAAATACCCCAGGACCAACGTCAAGCTGAAATACCCCAGGACCAACGTCAAACTGAAATACCCCAGGACCAGTCAAACTGAAATACCCCAGGACCAACGTCAAGCTGAAATACCCCAGGACCAACGTCAAGCTGAAATACCCCAGGACCAGTCAAACTGAAATACCCCAGGACCAACGTCAAGCTGAAATACCCCAGGACCAACGTCAAGCTGAAATACCCCAGGACCAGTCAAACTGAAATACCCCAGGACCAACGTCAAGCTGAAATACCCCAGGACCAACGTCAAGCTGAAATACCCCAGGACCAACGTCAAGCTGAAATACCCCAGGACCAACGTCAAGCTGAAATACCCCAGGACCAACGTCAAGCTGAAATACCCCAGGACCAACGTCAAACTGAAATACCCCAGGACCAACGTCAAGCTGAAATACCTCAGGACCAACGTCAAGCTGAAATACCCCAGGACCAACGTCAAGCTGAAATACCCCAGGACCAACGTCAAGCTGAAATACCCCAGGACCAGTCAAACTGAAATACCCCAGGACCAGTCAAACTGAAATACCCCAGGACCAACGTCAAGCTGAAATACCCCAGGACCAACGTCGAGCTGAAATACCCCAGGACCAACGTCAAGCTGAAATACACCACGACCAATGTCAAGCTGAAATACACCAGGACCAATGTCAAGCTGAAATACCCCAGGACCAACGTCAAGCTGAAATACCCCAGGACCAGTCAAACTGAAATACCCCAGGACCAGTCAAACTGAAATACACCACGACCAATGTCAAGCTGAAATACACCAGGACCAATGTCAAGCTGAAATACCCCAGGACCAACGTCAAGCTGAAATACCCCAGGACCAACGTCAAGCTGAAATACCCCAGGACCAACGTCAAGCTGAAATACCCCAGGACCAACGTCAAGCTGAAATACCCCAGGACCAACGTCGAGCTGAAATACCCCAGGACCAACGTCGAGCTGAAATACCCCAGGACCAACGTCGAGCTGAAATACCCCAGGACCAACGTCAAGCTGAAATACCCCAGGACCAACGTCAAGCTGAAATACCCCAGGACCAGTCAAACTGAAATACCCCAGGACCAGTCAAACTGAAATACCCCAGGACCAGTCAAACTGAAATACCCTAGGACCAGTCAAACTGAAATACACCAGGACCAATGTCAAGCTGAAATACCCCAGGACCAAGGTCAAGCTGAAATACCCCAGGACCAATGTCAAGCTGAAATACCTCAGGACCAATGTCAAGCTGAAATACCCCAGGACCAATGTCAAGCTGAAATACCTCAGGACCAATGTCAAGCTGAAATACCTCAGGACCAACGTCAAGCTGAAATACACCATGACCAACGTAAAAAAAACATGTATTTCAGCTGTTTGAAGCTGGTGTGCAAAAACGAAAGTAAAAGAGGCAGAAACAAAACTTAAACACTTGAGCATAGAAAAAAGCATAAATAGAACAGATCTGCCACTTCTTAGGCTTGCTTTCTTTGAGAATGACAGATCTATAACAATATTTCTACGTGAATCAGAACAGCAAATCAACATCTCAGCCCATCTCAACCCATCTCAACCCAGCACAGAGACCCAGCAAATCAACATCTCAAACCCAGCAAGGAGCTCATTACTGACCCAGCAAATCAATGTCTAGAACCCAGCAAGGAGCGAATTACTGACCCAGCAAAAACCCAGCAAGGAGCTTACTACTGACACAGCAAATCAACATCTCAACCCAGCACAGAGCTCATTACTGACCCAGCAAATCAACATCTCAACCCAGAACAGAGCTTATTACTGACCCAGCAAATCAACGTCTCAAACCAGAACAGAGCTCATTACTGACCCAGCAAATCAACGTCTCAAACCCAGCACAGAGCTCATTACTGACCCAGCAAATCAACATCTAGAACCCAGCACAGAGCTCATTACTGACCCAGCAGATCAACATCTCAACCCAGCACAGAGCTTACTACTGTCACAGCAAATCAACATCTAGAACCCAGCAAGGAGCTCATTACTGACCCAGCAAATCAACATCTCAACCCAGCACAGAGCTCATTACTGACCCAGCAAATCATCATCTCAACCCAGCACAGAGCTTACTACTGACACAGCAAATCAACATCTAGAACCCAGCAAGGAGCTCATTACTGACCCAGCAAATCAACGTCCAAAACCACAGAGTAATGCAGAGTACAAGTTTACAGTTTTCAACAACGGTTACATCCTACTGCTCATTCACTCGTTGTACCACACTGCTGTGTTTTATAGCACCTGAAATGAGAGGCTGTGTTCAACACAGACCGAGTAATGAGGGTTAGTGGTTGTTCACTCCAAGCGGACTTGTTTCTGTTGGCCCGCGGCTTCACAACTCTTAGCGTAGGTGCTGAAAGTGAAAGAGTTCAACTCTTGACATTCGTTGGCTCTGAGTAAAAAAAGAAAAAAAAAGTGATCACATTCAAATGTGGCTCTAAGGTTTCAATGACTCTTTTGTTTGCTTAGCGTTGCCACGTTGCCAAGAACCTCGGGGAGGGAAAGGCGAGAGTTTAAAGAATGGACAATTACTAACCTTCCGGAATGAGAATGTCGATCATTATTCAGTGTGGGACCAGCTGTTTATGGGTGTTTGTTCTCTTCACTGAAACGCTGTTCTTGCTAAATGGGAACATTATGTTATACATTATACGTGATTACAGTAGTTGTTTCTTACACGTACTTTGAAATCAAAACGTTGAGATAGAAATAACCTGTTTTCTGAACTCAGTGATTTATACTCACATTACATTTCGTGTTGATGTCCACTACTGTGATAACCTCACGTCTGTATAGTATGAGTTATACTAACTTGGCTATAAATCAAAATCTAATTGTATTTGTCACACGCGCCGAATACAACAGGTGTGGATCTTACAGTGAAATGATTACTTACAAGCCCTTAACCAACAGGTGTAGACCTCACAGTGAAATGATTACTAACAAGCCCTTATTAACAAACAGGTGTAGACCTCACAGTGAAATGATTACTGACAAGCCCTTAACCAACAGGTGTAGACCTCACAGTGAAATGATTACTTACAAGCCCTTATTAACCAACAGGTGTAGACCTCACAGTGAAATGATTACTAACAAGCCCTTATTAACCAACAGGTGTAGACCTCACAGTGAAATGATTACTGACAAGCCCTTATTAACCAACAGGTGTAGACCTCACAGTGAAATGATTACTGACAAGCCCTTATTAACCAACAGGTGTAGACCTCACAGTGAAATGATTACTAACAAGCCCTTATTAACCAACAGGTGTAGACCTCACAGTGAAATGATTACTGACAAGCCCTTATTAACCAACAGGTGTAGACCTCACAGTGAAATGATTACTGACAAGCCCTTATTAACCAACAGGTGTAGACCTCACAGTGAAATGATTACTGACAAGCCCTTATTAACCAACAGGTGTAGACCTCACAGTGAAATGATTACTGACAAGCCCTTAACCAACAGGTGTAGACCTCACAGTGAAATGATTACCTACAAGCCCTTATTAACCAACAGGTGTAGACCTCACAGTGAAATGATTACTGACAAGCCCTTATTAACCAACAGGTGTAGACCTCACAGTGAAATGATTACCTACAAGCCCTTATTAACCAACAGGTGTAGACCTCACAGTGAAATGATTACTGACAAGCCCTTATTAACCAACAGGTGTAGACCTCACAGTGAAATGATTACTGACAAGCCCTTATTAACCAACAGGTGTAGACCTCACAGTGAAATGATTACTAACAAGCCCTTAACCAACAGGTGTAGACCTCACAGTGAAATGATTACTGACAAGCCCTTATTAACCAACAGGTGTAGACCTCACAGTGAAATGATTACTAACAAGCCCTTAACCAACAGGTGTAGACCTCACAGTGAAATGATTACTAACAAGCCCTTAACCAACAGGTGTAGACCTCACAGTGAAATGATTACTAACAAGCCCTTAACCAACAGGTGTAGACCTCACAGTGAAATGATTACTAACAAGCCCTTATTAACCAACAGGTGTAGACCTCACAGTGAATTGATTACTGACAAGCCCTTAACCAGCAGGTGTAGACCTCACAGTGAAATGATTACTAACAAGCCCTTATTAACCAACAGGTGTAGACCTCACAGTGAAATGATTACTGACAAGCCCTTAACCAACAGGTGTAGACCTCACAGTGAAATGATTACTGACAAGCCCTTATTAACCAACAGGTGTAGACCTCACAGTGAAATGATTACTGACAAGCCCTTATTAACCAACAGGTGTAGACCTCACAGTGAAATGATTACTGACAAGCCCTTATTAACCAACAGGTGTAGACCTCACAGTGAAATGATTACTGACAAGCCCTTATTAACCAACAGGTGTAGACCTCACAGTGAAATGATTACCTACAAGCCCTTATTAACCAACAGGTGTAGACCTCACAGTGAAATGATTACTGACAAGCCCTTAACCAACAGGTGTAGACCTCACAGTGAAATGATTACTGACAAGCCCTTAACCAACAGGTGTAGACCTCACAGTGAAATGATTACTGACAAGCCCTTAACCAACAGGTGTAGACCTCACAGTGAAATGATTACTGACAAGCCCTTATTAACCAACAGGTGTAGACCTCACAGTGAAATGATTACTGACAAGCCCTTATTAACTAACAGGTGTAGATCTCACAGTGAAATGATTACTGACAAGCCCTTATTAACCAACATGTGTAGACCTCACAGTGAAATGATTACTTACAAGCCCTTATTAACCAACAGGTGTAGACCTCACAGTGAAATGATTACTGACAAGCCCTTAACCAACAGGTGTAGACCTCACAGTGAAATGATTACTGACAAGCCCTTATTAACCAACAGGTGTAGACCTCACAGTGAAATGATTACAGACAAGCCCTTATTAACCAACAGGTGTAGACCTCACAGTGAAATGATTACCTACAAGCCCTTATTAACCAACAGGTGTAGACCTCACAGTGAAATGATTACAGACAAGCCCTTATTAACCAACAGGTGTAGACCTCACAGTGAAATGATTACCTACAAGCCCTTATTAACCAACAGGTGTAGACCTCACAGTGAAATGATTAACTACAAGCCCTTATTAACCAACAGGTGTAGACCTCACAGTGAAATGATTACCTACAAGCCCTTATTAACCAACAGGTGTAGACCTCACAGTGAAATGATTACTGACAAGCCCTTAACCAACAGGTGTAGACCTCACAGTGAAATGATTACTGACAAGCCCTTAACCAACAGGTGTAGACCTCACAGTGAAATGATTACTGACAAGCCCTTATTAACCAACAGGTGTAGACCTCACAGTGAAATGAATACTGACAAGCCCTTATTAACCAACAGGTGTAGACCTCACAGTGAAATGATTACTGACAAGCCCTTATTAACCAACAGGTGTAGACCTCACAGTGAAATGATTACTGACAAGCCCTTATTAACCAACAGGTGTAGACCTCACAGTGAAATGACTACTTACAAGCCCTTAACCAACAGGTGTAGACCTCACAGTGAAATGATTACTGACAAGCCCTTATTAACCAACAGGTGTAGACCTCACAGTGAAATGATTACTGACAAGCCCTTATTAACCAACAGGTGTAGACCTCACAGTGAAATGATTACTGACAAGCCCTTAACCAACAGGTGTAGACCTCACAGTGAAATGATTACTGACAAGCCCTTATTAACCAACAGGTGTAGACCTCACAGTGAAATGATTACTGACAAGCCCTTATTAACCAACAGGTGTAGACCTCACAGTGAAATGATTACTGCCAAGCACTTATTAACCAACAGGTGTAGACCTCACAGTGAAATGATTACTAACAAGCCCTTAACCAACAGGTGTAGACCTCACAGTGAAATGATTACTGACAAGCCCTTATTAACCAACAGGTGTAGACCTCACAGTGAAATGATTACTGACAAGCCCTTAACCAACAGGTGTAGACCTCACAGTGAAATGATTACTGACAAGCCCTTATTAACCAACAGGTGTAGACCTCACAGTGAAATGATTACTGACAAGCCCTTATTAACCAACAGGTGTAGACCTCACAGTGAAATGATTACTGACAAGCCCTTATTAACCAACAGGTGTAGACCTCACAGTGAAATGATTACTAACAAGCCCTTATTAACCAACAGGTGTAGACCTCACAGTGAAATGATTACTGACAAGCCCTTATTAACCAACAGGTGTAGACCTCACAGTGAAATGATTACTAACAAGCCCTTAACCAACAGGTGTAGACCTCACAGTGAAATGATCACTGCCAAGCCCTTATTAACCAACAGGTGTAGACCTCACAGTGAAATGATTACTTACAAGCCCTTATTAACCAACAGGTGTAGACCTCACAGTGAAATGATTACTGACAAGCCCTTAACCAACAGGTGTAGACCTCACAGTGAAATGATTACTAACAAGCCCTTATTAACCAACAGGTGTAGACCTCACAGTGAAATGATTACTGACAAGCCCTTATTAACCAACAGGTGTAGACCTCACAGTGAAATGATTACTAACAAGCCCTTATTAACCAACAGGTGTAGACCTCACAGTGAAATGATTACTGACAAGCCCTTATTAACCAACAGGTGTAGACCTCACAGTGAAATGATTACTGCCAAGCCCTTATTAACCAACAGGTGTAGACCTCACAGTGAAATGATTACTGACAAGCCCTTATTAACCAACAGGTGTAGACCTCACAGTGAAATGATTACTGACAAGCCCTTATTAACCAACAGGTGTAGACCTCACAGTGAAATGATTACTGCCAAGCCCTTATTAACCAACAGGTGTAGACCTCACAGTGAAATGATTACTGACAAGCCCTTATTAACCAACAATGTAGTTTTAAGAAAATACGTGTTAATAAAAAAAAAAGATAAGTAAAAAAATGTAAAATTAAAGAAACAATTAATTAAAACAGCAGCAGTAAAATAACAAGTGAGTCTTGTACCGGTCGTCAAGGTAACCGGTGTTATCGCACATTGACTGTACCAGTACCCCCTGTATATAGCCTCCACATTGACTCTGTACCGGTACCCCCTGTATATAGCCTCCACATTGACTCTGTACCGGTACCCCCTGTATATAGCCTCCACATTGACTCTGTACCGGTATCCCCTGTACATAGCCTCCACATTGACTCTGTACCGGTACCCCCTGTGTATAGCCTCCACATTGACTCTGTACCGGTACCCCCTGTATATAGTCTCCACATTGACTCTGTACCAGTACCCCTTGTATATAGCCTCCACATTGACTCTGTACAGGTACCCCCTTGTATATAGCCTCCACATTGACTCTGTACAGGTACCCCCTGTATATAGCCTCCACATTGACTCTGTACAGGTACCCCCTTGTATATAGCCTCCACATTGACTCTGTACCGGTACCCCCTGTATATAGCCTCCACATTGACTCTGTACTGGTACCACCTGTATATAGCCTCCACATTGACTCTGTACCAGTACCCCCTGTATATAGCCTCCACATTGACTCTGTACCGGTACCCCCTGTATATAGTCTCCACATTGACTCTGTACCGGTACCTCCTGTATATAGCCTCCACATTGACTCTGTACCGGTACCCCCTGTATATAGCCTCCACATTGACTCTGTACCGGTACCCCCTGTATATAGCCTCCACATTGACTCTGTACCGGTACCCCCTGTACATAGCCTCCACATTGACTCTGTACCGGTACCCCCTGTATATAGCCTCCACATTGACTCTGTACCAGTACCCCCTGTATATAGCCTCCACATTGACTCTGTACCAGTACCCCCTGTATATAGTCTCCACATTGACTCTGTACCAGTACCCCCTGTATACAGCCTCCACATTGACTCTGTAATCGGTACCCCCTGTATATAACCTCCACATTGACTCTGTACTGGTACCCCCTGTATATAGCCTCCACATTGACTCTGTACCGGTACCCCCTGTATATAGCCTCCACATTGACTCTGTACCAGTACCCCCTGTATATAGCCTCCACATAGACTCTGTACCAGTACCCCCTGTATACAGCCTCCACATTGACTCTGTAACCGGTACCCCCTGTATATAACCTCCACATTGACTCTGTACCAGTACCCCCTGTATATAGCCTCCACATTGACTCTGTACCGGTACCCCCTGTATATAGCCTCCACATTGACTCTGTACCAGTACCCCCTGTATATAGTCTCCACATTGACTCTGTACCAGTACCCCTTGTATATAGCCTCCACATTGACTCTGTACAGGTACCCCCTTGTATATAGCCTCCACATTGACTCTGTACAGGTACCCCCTGTATATAGCCTCCACATTGACTCTGTACAGGTACCCCCTTGTATATAGCCTCCACATTGACTCTGTACCGGTACCCCTGTATATAGCCTCCACATTGACTCTGTACTGGTACCCCCTGTATATAGCCTCCACATTGACTCTGTACCAGTACCCCCTGTATATAGCCTCCACATTGACTCTGTACCGGTACCCCCTGTATATAGTCTCCACATTGACTCTGTACCGGTACCTCCTGTATATAGCCTCCACATTGACTCTGTACCGGTACCCCCTGTATATAGCCTCCACATTGACTCTGTACCGGTACCCCCTGTATATAGCCTCGACATTGACTCTGTACCGGTACCCCCTGTATATAGCCTCCACATTGACTCTGTACCGGTACCCCCTGTATATAGCCTCCACATTGACTCTGTACCAGTACCCCCTGTATATAGCCTCCACATTGACTCTGTACCAGTACCCCCTGTATATAGTCTCCACATTGACTCTGTACCAGTACCCCCTGTATACAGCCTCCACATTGACTCTGTAACCGGTACCCCCTGTATATAACCTCCACATTGACTCTGTACTGGTACCCCCTGTATATAGCCTCCACATTGACTCTGTACCGGTACCCCCTGTATATAGCCTCCACATTGACTCTGTACCAGTACCCCCTGTATATAGCCTCCACATTGACTCTGTACCAGTACCCCCTGTATACAGCCTCCACATTGACTCTGTAACCGGTACCCCCTGTATATAACCTCCACATTGACTCTGTACCAGTACCCCCTGTATATAGCCTCCACATTGACTCTGTACCGGTACCCCCTGTATATAGCCTCCACATTGACTCTGTACCAGTACCCCCTGTATATAGCCTCCACATTGACTCTGTACCGGTACCCCCTGTATATAGCCTCCACATTGACTCTGTACCAGTACCCCCTGTATACAGCCTCCACATTGACTCTGTACCGGTACCCCCTGTATATAGCCTCCACATTGACTCTGTACCAGTACC
>NW_027011420.1:60000-90000 GCF_036934945.1 Oncorhynchus masou masou | reverse complement strand
TCTCTCTCTCTTGCTCTCTCTCTCTCTCATGCACACACACTCTCTCTGTCTCTCTCTCTCTCTGTCTCTCTCTCTCTCTCTCTCTCTCTCTCTCTCTCTCACACACACACTCTCTCTGTGTCTCTCTCTCTCTCTCTGTCTCTCTGTCTCTGTCTCTCTCTCTCTCTCTCTCTCTCTCACACACACTCTCTAGGAAGGTACAGTGAGAAAGCATTAACACCTCTTGACTGTTTCCACATGTTATTGTGTAACATGAATTTAAAATGATTAAACTGAGATGTTGTGTCACTGATCTACACACAATACCACATAATGTCAAAGTGGAATAATGTTTTCTGAAGTGTTTACAATTTGTATTTATTTATGTTTTCTATACACTGTAAGATGTATTGTTTTGACCTACCAAGACCCTCTAATTGACTATCCCCGGGGACCTGAACAGTAATGACTAACTCATGATCTGATGAATGGTTTATACCGTGTCCCTATCAAACAGCGACTGGACAAACATAATTCGGGTTTTATGTGTCTTTATTTTCAGTTCACCAACTCACGGTTTCGTTTTTTGTTCGTTCTCCTCTTTGTTCTAGTCCAGTAGAATTGATTTGATATTTAGATTATTGGACAGAAATAGAGGGAGCTCTGTGGACATTTGTGTCAGGATTTGGCCAGGGTTGTTCCGGGTTTTGGTCAGTAGATGTCCCCATTGTGCTTTTTGTCCCTATGTTTTTCCCTTGATCCCCATTATTATTTGCACCTGTGTCTCGTTTACCCTGATTGTATTTAAACCCTTTGTTTCCCTCAGTTCTGTGCTCTGTGTTTGTATGTTAGCACCCTGCCCTAGTGTTCTGTGTACTCTTGTCGATTCCGGGTGAAGTTCTTGTGGTATTCTGTTTTTTGTTTTTGTTTATTTTTTGGTGAGTTTCTTTTGAGGTCTTTTTGTGTTTTTCCTACCACCTTTTGGATTTGCCATTTTTTGCATTTTAGGATTTTTTTCTTTATTAAATACACCGTCTTAAGTACTGCTGTGTCTGCCTCATCTTCTGGGTTCTGCTGTCTATTCGTGGCTCAGTTGGTTAAGTGACTGTTTCTCACTCCGGAGACCCAGGTTCGAAACCGGGTCCTGACAATTTGTTCTTGTCATTCCACAGCCCTGCCTCTGGATAGCTTTTGCCTCTGGATAGCTTTTGCCTCTGGATAGCTTTTGCCTCTGGATAGCTTTTGCCTCTGGATAGCTTTTGCCTCTGGATAGCTTTTGCCTCTGGATAGCTTTTGCAGTCTACGGGAAGGGGATACTGTAGCTGTTATGAGTATATACAACTGAAATATAATCATATGTATTCCCCTTTTGTTTGGAGGAAAAGGGGGAGGTTTATATGACTTGCAATTATTTTCTTCTTCTTCATATGCTGAATATTGATTACTCATTTATTTACTTTTTGTATTTACTTTAAAATACATTTGCAACAAAGTATGATGCCAACGTTGTGAACAGATTGCCCCATGGTGGCGGTGGGGTTATGGTATGGGCAGGTGTAAGCTACGGACAACAAACACAATTTGATTTTATCGATGGCAGTGTGAAAGCCCAGAGATACGGTGATGAGATCCTGAGGCCCGTTGTCGTGCCATTAATCCACCACCATCACCTCATGTTTCAGCATGATAATGCATGGCCCCCATGTCACAAGGATCTGTACACAATTCCTGGAAGCTGAAAATGTCCCAGTTCTTCCCTGGCCTGCATACTCACCAGACATGTCACACGTTGAGCATGTTTGGGATGCTCTGGATCCCCATGTACGACAGGGTGTTCCAGTTCCCACCAATAATTTCGCACATCAACTTCGCACAGCAATTGAAGATCAGTGGGACAACATTCCACAGGCCCCGTCAATAGCCTGATCAACTCTATTTTTTTTATTTTCTTTGGGGGGGGGGATCCCTGTTAGCTGTTGCAAAAGCAGCAGCTACTCTTCCTGTGGTCCACACAAAACATGAAACATAATACAGAATGACATAATACAGAACATCATTAGACAATAACAGATCAAGGACAGAACTACATACATTTTAAAAATACACACTTAGCCTACACATCAATACATACACACAAACTATCTAGGTCAAATAGCATACATATCAATACATACACACAAACTATATGTCACGCCTTGGTCTTAGTATTTTTGTGTTTGCGTTAATTAGTTGGTTAGGCCAGGGTTTGACATGGGTTTATGTTGTTGTATTTTCGTATTGGGGTTTTTGTAGTTATTGGGATTGCGGCTGAGTAGGGGTGTTGCATAGGCTTGGCTGCCTGAGGCGGTTCTCAATCAGAGTCAGGTGATTCTCGTTGTCTCTGATTGGGAACCGTATTTAGGTAGCCTGGGTTTCACTTTGTATTTCGTGGGTGATTGTTCCTGTCTCTGTGTAGGTTTCACCAGATAGGCTGTATAAGTTTTTTCACGTTCCGTTTGTTGTTTTTGTATTTATTAGTTATTTCATGTATCGTTCCGTTTTTCCTTCATTAAAGACATGAGTAACCACCACGCTGCATTTCGGTCCGACTCTCATTCGACAAACGAAGAACGCCGTTACAGAATCACCCACCACACATGGACCGAGCGGCGTGGTAACAGGCAGCGACAGCAGGAGCAGCGAAGGGAGGACGTTATGGACAGCAGAAGTATGGAGTATACGACGTGGGAGGAAATAGACAGGTGGGCGGTCGACCCAGAGAGAGTGCCGGAGCCCGCCTGGGATTCGCTGGAGCAGTGCGAAGAGGGCTATAGGAGAATGGAGTTGGAGAGGCAATCACGACGGCGCAGAGGAAAGCCCCTGAGTCAGCCCCAAAAATGTATTGGTGTGGGGGCTCAGAGGGAGAGTGGCTGAGTCAGGAGACAGAACTGAGCCAACTCTCCTTGTTAATCGTGAGGAGCAGCGATCAAAGGACTTCTGGACTTGGGAGGAGATATTGGACGGAAAAGGACCCTGGGCACAGCCTGGAGAATATCGCCGTCCCAAGGAAGAACTGGAGGCGGAAAAGCGGAGAGGCGCTGGTATGAGGAGGCAGCACGGCGACGCGGATGGAAGCCTGAGAATCAGCCCCAAAAATGTATTGGGGGGGGCTTACAGGGAGTATGGCTATACCAGGTAGGAGACCTGCGCAAACTCCCTGTGCTTACCGGGGGGCTAGAGACCGGGCAGGCACCGTGTTATGCTATGGAGCGCACGGTGTTTCCAGTGCGGGTGCATAGCGCAGTGCGGTTCATACCAGCCCTTCGTATTGGCCGGGCTAGAGTGGGCATCAAGCCAAGTAAGGTTGGGCAGGCTCGGTGCTCAAGAGCTCCAGTGCGCCTGCATGGTCCGGTCCATCCAGAGCCACCTCCACACACACCTGCGCAAACTCCCTGTGCTTACCGGGGGGCTAGAGACCGGGCAGGCACCGTGTTATGCTATGGAGCGCACGGTGTTTCCAGTGCGGGTGCATAGCGCAGTGCGGTTCATACCAGCCCTTCGTATTGGCCGGGCTAGAGTGGGCATCAAGCCAAGTAAGGTTGGGCAGGCTCGGTGCTCAAGAGCTCCAGTGCGCCTGCATGGTCCGGTCCATCCAGAGCCACCTCCACACACCAGTCCTCCGGTAGCAGCTCCCCGCACCAGGCTTCCTGTGCGTGTCCTTGATCCAGTACCACCAGTTCCGGTACCACGCACCAGGCCTTCAGTGCGCCTCGCCTGTTCAGCGCAGCCAGCGCTTTCCCCCTCTCCTGCGCTGTCGGAGTCTCCCGCCTGTTCAGTGCTTCTAGAGCCTTCCTACTCTACAGCGCTGCTGGAGTCTCCTGTCTGTTCAGCGCAATCAGAGCCTTTCTCCTCTCCTGCGCTACCGGAGTCTCCCGCCTGTTCAGCGCTTCTAGAGCCTTCCTCCTCTACAGCGCTGCCGGAGCCTCCTGCCTGTTCGTAGCAGCCTGAGCTGCCAGTCTGCATAGAGCAGCCAGAGCTGCCAGTCTGCAAGGAGCTGCCAGTCAGCAAAGAGCTGTCAGTCTGCAAGAAGCTGCCAGTCTGCATGGAGCTGCCAGTCTGCATGGAGCTGCCAGTCTGCAAGGAGCTGCCAGTCTGCAAGGAGCTGCCAGTCTGCAAGGAGCTGCCAGTCTGCATGGAGCAGCCAGAGCTGTCAGTCTGCAAGAAGCCGCCAGAGCTGTCAATCTGAATGGAGCAGCCAGAGCCGTCAGTCTGCCAGGATCCGCCAGTCAGCCAGACTCTTCCAGATCTGCCAGTCAGCCAGACTCTTCCAGATCTGCCAGTCAGCCAGACTCTTCCAGATCTGCCAGTCAGCCAGACTTCTGCCAGTCAACCAAACTCTTCCAGATCTGCTAGTCAACCAGACTCTTCCAGATCTGCCAGTCAGCCAGACTCTTCCAGATCTGCTAGTCAGCCAGACTTTTCCAGATCTGCTAGTCAGCCAGACTCTTCCAGATCTGCTAGTCAACCAGACTCTTCCAGATCCGCTAGTCAACCAGATACTTCCAGATCTGTCAGTCAACCAGTCTCTTCCAGATCTGCCAGTCAACCAGAATCTTCCAGATCTGCTAGTGAACCAGAATCTTCCAGATCCTCCAGCCAGCCAGGATCTACCGGAGCCTACTACCTGCCTGAGCTTCATCTCAGTACTGGGCTTCCTCTCAGTACTGGGCTTTCTCTCAGTGCTGGGCTTTCTCTCAGTACTGGGCTGCCCCTCAGTTCCGGGCTGCCCCTCAGTCCCGAGCTTCCCGTCAGTCCCAAGCTGCCTCAGTCCCGAGCTGCCCCTCAGTCCCGAGCTGCCCCTCAGTCCCGAGCTGCCCCTCAGTCTTAATTGACTTGCCTAGTCAAATAAAGGTAAAATAAAAATAAAACACTGAGTACCTCAACATGTTGTGGGTATGCTTGTCATCGGCAAGGACTAGGGAGTTTTTTAGGATTAAAATCCAAGAGGAAAGCCAGGGAGACAAATTCACCTTTCAGCAGGGCAATAACCTAAAACACAAGGCCAAGTACACACTGGAGTTGCTTACCAATTAGACCGTGAATGTTCCTGAGTAGCCTAGTTACGGTCTGTCGGGTGAGTAGGTAGGTAGTTAGGTGAGTGGGTGGGTCAGTAGGTAGGTAGTTAGGTAGGTAGTTAGGTGAGTAGGTAGGTAGTTAGATGAGTAGGTGAGTGGGTGAGTAGTTAGGTTAGTAGGTAGTTAGGTGGGTAGGTAGGTAGTTGGGTGAGTAGGTAGGTAGTTAGTTGGGTAGGTGAGTAGGTAGGTAGTTAGGTGAGTAGGTGGGTAGGTAGGTAGTTAGGTGAGTAGGTTTGTAGGTAGGTAGTTAGGTAGTTAGGTGGGTAGGTAGGTAGTTAGGTGAGTGGGTGAGTAGTAGGGTAGCTAAGTGAGTAGGTGAGTAGGTAGGTAGTTAGGTGAGTAGGTGAGTAGGTGAGTAGGTAGGTAGTTAGTTGAGTAGGTGAGTAGGTGAGTAGGTAGCTAGTTAGGTGAGTAGGTGAGTAGGTAGGTAGTTAGGTGAGTAGGTGAGTAGGTAGGTAGTTAGGTGAGTAGGTGAGTAGGTAGGTAGTTAGGTTATTGGGTGAGTAGTAGGGTAATTAGGTGAGTAGGTGAGTAGCTAGGTAGTTAGGTGAGTAGGTGAGTAGCTAGGTAGTTAGGTGAGTAGGTGAGTGGGTAGGTAATTAGGTGAGTAGGTAGGTAATTAGGTGAGTAGGTAGGTAGTTAGGTGAGTAGGTGAGTAGGTGAGTAGGTAGGTAGTTAGTTGAGTAGGTGAGTAGGTAGGTAGTAAGGTGAGTAGGTGAGTAGGTAGGTAGTTAGGTAAGTAGGTGAGTAGGTGGGTAGGTAGGTAGTTAGGTGAGTAGGTGAGTGGGTGGGTAGGTAGGTAGTTAAGTGAGTGGGTGAGTAGATGAGTAGGTGTGTAGGTAGGTAGGTAGGTAGGTAGGTGAGAAGGTGAGTAGGTGAGTAGGTAGGTAGGTAGGTAGGTAGGTAGGTAGGTAGGTAGGTAGGTAGGTAGGTAGGTGAGAAGGTGAGTGAGTAGGTTGTGAGTAGGTGAGGCTGAGGAGATGAAGTCAGAACAAGGAACTATTGTCATAAATTATTATTAATCCATCGAGGGGCAGGATACTTGGCATTTTAATGGAATCTTATATTTCTCTTAATGATTTTTTGCAAATGGTTGTCTGATTATAAGATGATGTAGGCGTTTTATCTTAATAGGATATGAGAAGCTATTAGCTGAATGTCTCTCTGTCAGTCAGTCATTCAGTCCGTCTTTCTTTAGAGAGCGAGAGCCCCCTGAAGCTCAGTAATATTGAAACCATTAACAGGGTTTGATGTACATTACACTGTTACAAGACGGACTGCAATGCTCCATGAATAAATATGCCTTTTATATTGGAGCGCTTTGCCTTGAAGCTCTCTGACGGTCCTGATGAGTTGCTGAATAAAGGGATGTCTCTCTTCATCTCCTCCCAGTGATGTCATGACGACGGTAGTTCATCCAATTATTGATGTGTGTCAAAAGGACTTGTTACATAACCGTGGGAGATTTTATAATTGATGCATGTTATGTCTATTCATAAACATGGATAAACCTTGATCTCAGTAAGATGCTGAGTGGTATTCTAGACATCTCCACTCAGAAGAAGTGAATGAAAAGACATCTCCCCTCAGAAGAAGTGAATGAAAAGGCATCTCCCCTCAGAAGAAGTGAATGAAAAGGCATCTCCCCTCAGAAGAAGTGAGTGAAAAGGCATCTCCCCTCAGAAGAAGTGAATGAAAATGCATCTCCCCTCAGAAGAAGTGAATGAAAAGACATCTCCCCTCAGAAGAAGTGAATGAAAAGGCATCTCCCCTCAGAAGAAGTGAATGAAAAGACATCTCCCCTCAGAAGAAGTGAATGAAAAGACATCTCCCCTCAGAAGAAGTGAATGAAAAGGCATCTCCCCTCAGAAGAAGTGAATGAAAAGACATCTCCCCTCAGAAGAAGTGAATGAAAAGGCATCTCCCTCAGAAGAAGTGAATGAAAAGGCATCTCCCTCAGAAGAAGTGAATGAAAAGACATCTCCCCTCAGAAGAAGTGAATGAAAAGGCATCTCCCCTCAGAAGAAGTGAATGAAAAGGCATCTCCCCTCAGAAGAAGTGAATGAAAAGGCATCTCCCCTCAGAAGAAGTGAATGAAAAGACATCAACCCTCAGAAGAAGTGAATGAAAAGACATCTCCCCTCAGAAGAAGTGAATGAAAAGGCATCTCCCCTCAGAAGAAGTGAATGAAAAGACATCTCCCCTCAGAAGAAGTGAATGAAAAGGCATCTCCCCTCAGAAGAAGTGACATCTCCCCTCAGAAGAAGTGAATGAAAAGGCATCTCCCCTCAGAAGAAGTGACATCTCCCCTCAGAAGAAGTGAATGAAAAGGCAGAAGAAGTGCATAGAATGTGTATAGAATGTGTTCTAAATGGTACACTACTCCATACGTAATGCACTATTTTTCCATTTCGTGGTTTCCAACTGTTAGTAGTTACTATCTTGTCTCATCGCTACAACTCCGGGACTACGGACTCGGGAGAGACGAAGGTCGAAAGCCATGCGTCCTCCGAAACACAACCCAAACAAGCCTCACTGCTTCTTAACACAGCGCGCATCCAACCCGGAAGCCAGCCGCACCAATGTGTCGGAGGAAACACCGTGCCCCTAGCGACCTGGTCAGCGTGCACTGTGACCGGCCCGCCACAGGAGTCGCTAGTGCGCGATGAGACAAGGATATGCCTACCGGCCAAACCCTCCCTAACCCGGACGATGCTGGGCCAATTGTGTGTCGCCCCATGGACCTCCCGGTCGCGGCCGGCTGCGACACAGCCTGGGCTCAAACCCAGAGTCTCTGGTGGCACAGCTAGCACTGCGACACAGCCTGGACTCAAACCCAGAGTCTCTGGTGGCACAGCTAGCACTGAGACACAGCCTGGACTCAAACCCAGAGTCTCTGGTGGCACAGCTAGCACTGCGACACAGCCTGGACTCAAACCCAGAGTCTCTGGTGGCACAGCTGGCACTGCGACACAGCCTGGACTCAAACCCAGAGTCTCTGGTGGCACAGCTAGCACTGCGACACAGCCTGGACTCAAACCCAGAGTCTCTGGTGGCACAGCTGGCACTGCGACACAGCCTGGACTCAAACCCAGAGTCTCTGGTGGCACAGCTGGCACTGCGACACAGTCTGGACTCAAACCCAGAGTCTCTGGTGGCACAGCTGGCACTGCGACACAGCCTGGACTCAAACCCAGAGTCTCTGGTGGCACAGCTGGCACTGCGACACAGTCTGGACTCAAACCCAGAGTCTCTGGTGGCACAGCTGGCACTGCGACACAGCCTGGACTCAAACCCAGAGTCTCTGGTGGCACAGCTGGCACTGCGACACAGCCTGGACTCAAACCCAGAGTCTCTGGTGGCACAGCTAGCACTGCGATGCAGCCTGGACTCAAACCCAGAGTCTCTGGTGGCACAGCTAGCACTGCGACACAGCCTGGGCTCAAACCCAGAGTCTCTGGTGGCACAGCTAGCACTGCGACACAGCCTGGACTCAAACCCAGAGACTCTGGTGGCACAGCTAGCACTGAGACACAGCCTGGACTCAAACCCAGAGTCTCTGGTGGCACAGCTGGCACTGCGACACAGCCTGGACTCAAACCCAGAGTCTCTGGTGGCACAGCTGGCACTGAGACACAGCCTGGACTCAAACCCAGAGTCTCTGGTGGCACAGCTAGCACTGCGATGCAGCACCACCGACACATGTCCTCTTAGACAAAGTGCAGAAGTGCAACACTGTACCCTTGACGAGGGGATGTGACCAACATCCTGGAGGCTGTCGCAGACTAAAGGTGGCGTAGTCTCCAGCCTGTAGCTCAGGCAGGAAGCTGATGATTCTGCCCTCGGTGAGCAGTTCTAGAGCTGAATCAGTCCTGAACAGCAAATCAAATGGCTTCCCAGACTATTTGCACCCCCTCCTCTTTTAACGCTGCTGCTACTCTCTGGTTATTATCTATGTATAGTCACTTTAACTCTACCTACATGTACATATTACCTCAATTACCTGGACTAATCTGTGCCTCCGCACATTGACTCTGTACCGGTACCCCTTCCATATAGCCTGGCTACTATTAACTTTCTGCTGCTCTTTAATTATTTGTTATTTATTTGTTATTTTTTTACTTATCTATTTTTTTTTTACTTAACTTTTTTTTCTTAAAACTACATAGTTGTTTAAGGGCTTGTAAGTAAGCATTTCACTATAAGGTCTGAATACCTGATGTATTTGGCACATGTGAAAAATGAAATTAGATTTGATTTGATTTGTCCGCATCCCAAATGGCACTTCATTCACCGTATAGTGAACTATTTTTCCAACCATAAGGCTCTGGTCAAAAGTAGTGCACTAAGTATGGAATAGGGCGCCATTGGGGACACACACCTAGAGCATGTCTGGCTGTAACCTCCCCGTCTGCTATTAGAGAAGACACGGTCACCCATTGAACCTATACAGCACACTGAAGAATACAGAAACAGCTGATAATGACGACTCCGCTATTCATGCATAGAATCTGACTGTTTGAGAAGCTCTGTGTTCACTGTCTAGATAGTTCTAGAACACTAAGGTTTCATGCATAGAATCTGACTGTCTGACTGTCTGAGA
This sequence comes from Oncorhynchus masou masou, assembly GCF_036934945.1. Taxonomy (NCBI): domain Eukaryota; kingdom Metazoa; phylum Chordata; class Actinopteri; order Salmoniformes; family Salmonidae; genus Oncorhynchus; species Oncorhynchus masou. The sequence goes on along the minus strand of NW_027011420.1, from coordinate 80,304 downwards.
AGCTCTGTGCTCTGTGTTCACTGTCTATATAGGGGACCGTTCTAGAACACTAAGGTTTCATGCATAGAATCTGACTGTCTGAGAAGCTCTGTGCTCTGTGTTCACTGTCTATATAGGGGACCGTTCTAGAACACTAAGGTTTCATGCATAGAATCTGACTGTCTGAGAAGCTCTGGGCTCTGTGTTCACTGTCTATATAGGGGACCGTTCTAGAACACTAAGGTTTCATGCATAGAATCTGACTGTCTGAGAAGCTCTGTGCTCTGTGTTCACTGTCTATATAGGGGACCGTTCTAGAACACTAAGGTTTCATGCATAGAATCTGACTGTCTGGGAAGCTCTGTGTTCACTGTCTATATAGTGGACCGTTCTAGAACACTAAGGTTTCATGCATAGAATCTGACTGTCTGAGAAGCTCTGGGCTCACTGTCTATATAGGGGACCGTTCTAGAACACTAAGGTTTCATGCATAGAATCTGACTGTCTGAGAATCTCTGTGTTCACTGTCTATATAGTGGACCGTTCTAGAACACTAAGGTTTTATGCATAGAATCTGACTGTCTGAGAAGCTCTGGGCTCTGTGTTCACTGTCTATATAGGGGACCGTTCTAGAACACTAAGGTTTCATGCATAGAATCTGACTGTCTGAGAAGCTCTGTGCTCTGTGTTCACTGTCTATATAGGGGACCGTTCTAGAACACTAAGGTTTCATGCATAGAATCTGACTGTTTGAGATGCTCTGGGCTCTGTGTTCACTGTCTATATAGGGGACCGTTCTAGAACACTAAGGTTTCATGCATAGAATCTGACTGTCTGAGAAGCTCTGTGCTCTGTGCTCACTGTCTATATAGGGGACCGTTCTAGAACACTAAGGTTTTATGCATAGAATCTGACTGTTGAGAAGCTCTGGGCTCACTGTCTATATAGGGGACCGTTCTAGAACACTAAGGTTTCATGCATAGAATCTGACTGTCTGGGAAGCTCTGGGCTCTGTGTTCACTGTCTATATAGGGGACCATTCTAGAACACTAAGGTTTAATGCATAGAATCTGACTGTCTGAGAAGCTCTGTGCTCACTGTCTATATAGGGGACCATTCTAGAACACTAAGGTTTCATGCATAGAATCTGACTGTTTGAGAAGCTCTGTGTTCACTGTCTATATAGGGGACCGTTCTAGAACACTAAGGTTTCATGCATAGAATCTGACTGTTTGAGAAGCTCTGGGCTCTGGGCTCACTGTCTATATAGGGGACCGTTCTAGAACACTAAGGTTTCATGCATAGAATCTGACTGTCTGGGAAGCTCTGTGTTCACTGTCTATATAGTGGACCGTTCTAGAACACTAAGGTTTCATGCATAGAATCTGACTGTCTGAGAAGCTCTGGGCTCACTGTCTATATAGGGGACCGTTCTAGAACACTAAGGTTTCATGCATAGAATCTGACTGTCTGAGAATCTCTGTGTTCACTGTCTATATAGTGGACCGTTCTAGAACACTAAGGTTTTATGCATAGAATCTGACTGTCTGAGAAGCTCTGGGCTCTGTGTTCACTGTCTATATAGGGGACCGTTCTAGAACACTAAGGTTTCATGCATAGAATCTGACTGTCTGAGAAGCTCTGTGCTCTGTGTTCACTGTCTATATAGGGGACCGTTCTAGAACACTAAGGTTTCATGCATAGAATCTGACTGTTTGAGATGCTCTGGGCTCTGTGTTCACTGTCTATATAGGGGACCGTTCTAGAACACTAAGGTTTCATGCATAGAATCTGACTGTCTGAGAAGCTCTGTGCTCTGTGCTCACTGTCTATATAGGGGACCGTTCTAGAACACTAAGGTTTTATGCATAGAATCTGACTGTTGAGAAGCTCTGGGCTCACTGTCTATATAGGGGACCGTTCTAGAACACTAAGGTTTCATGCATAGAATCTGACTGTCTGGGAAGCTCTGGGCTCTGTGTTCACTGTCTATATAGGGGACCATTCTAGAACACTAAGGTTTAATGCATAGAATCTGACTGTCTGAGAAGCTCTGTGCTCACTGTCTATATAGGGGACCATTCTAGAACACTAAGGTTTCATGCATAGAATCTGACTGTTTGAGAAGCTCTGTGTTCACTGTCTATATAGGGGACCGTTCTAGAACACTAAGGTTTCATGCATAGAATCTGACTGTTTGAGAAGCTCTGGGCTCTGGGCTCACTGTCTATATAGGGGACCGTTCTAGAACACTAAGGTTTCATGCATAGAATCTGACTGTTTGAGAAGCTCTGGGCTCTGGGCTCACTGTCTATATAGGGGACCGTTCTAGAACACTAAGGTTTCATGCATAGAATCTGACTGTTTGAGAAGCTCTGGGCTCTGGGCTCACTGTCTATATAGGGGACCGTTCTAGAACACTAAGGTTTCATGCATAGAATCTGACTGTCTGAGAAGCTCTGGGCTCGCTGTCTATATAGGAGACCGTTCTAGAACACTAAGGTTTCATGCATAGAATCTGACTGTCTGAGAAGCTCTGTGTTCACTGTCTATATAGAGGACCGTTCTAGAACACTAAGGTTTCATGCATAGAATCTGACTGTTTGAGAAGCTCTGGGCTCTGTGTTCACTGTCTATATAGAGGACAGTTCTAGAACACTAAGGTTTCATGCATAGAATCTGATAGTCTGAGAAGCTCTGTGCTCACTGTCTATATAGGGGACCGTTCTAGAACACTAAGGTTTCATGCATAGAATCTGACTGTTTGAGAAGCTCTTGGCTCACTGTCTATATAGTGGACCGTTCTAGAACACTAAGGTTTCATGCATAGAATCTGACTGTTTGAGAAGCTCTGGGCTCTGTGTTCACTGTCTATATAGAGGACAGTTCTAGAACACTAAGGTTTCATGCATAGAATCTGATAGTCTGAGAAGCTCTGGGCTCTGTGTTCACTGTCTATATAGGAGACCGTTCTAGAACACTAAGGTTTCATGCATATAATCTTACTGTCTGAGAAGCTCTGTGTTCACTGTCTATATAGAGGACCGTTCTAGAACACTAAGGTTTCATGCATAGAATCTGACTGTTTGAGAAGCTCTGGGCTCTGTGTTCACTGTCTATATAGAGGACAGTTCTAGAACACTAAGGTTTCATGCATAGAATCTGATAGTCTGAGAAGCTCTGTGCTCACTGTCTATATAGGGGACCGTTCTAGAACACTAAGGTTTCATGCATAGAATCTGACTGTTTGAGAAGCTCTTGGCTCACTGTCTATATAGTGGACCGTTCTAGAACACTAAGGTTTCATGCATAGAATCTGACTGTTTGAGAAGCTCTGGGCTCTGTGTTCACTGTCTATATAGAGGACAGTTCTAGAACACTAAGGTTTCATGCATAGAATCTGACTGTCTGAGAAGCTCTGGGCTCACTGTCTATATAGGAGACCGTTCTAGAACACTAAGGTTTCATGCATATAATCTTACTGTCTGAGAAGCTCTGTGTTCACTGTCTATATAGAGGACCGTTCTATAACACTAAGGTTTCATGCATAGAATCTGACTGTTTGAGAAGCTCTGGGCTCTGTGTTCACTGTCTATATAGAGGACAGTTCTAGAACACTAAGGTTTCATGCATAGAATCTGACTGTTTGAGAAGCTCTGGGCTCTGTGTTCACTGTCTATATAGAGGACAGTTCTAGAACACTAAGGTTTCATGCATAGAATCTGACTGTCTGAGAAGCTCTGGGCTCACTGTCTATATAGGGGACCGTTCTAGAACACTAAGGTTTCATGCATAGAATCTGACTGTCTGAGAAGCTCTGGGCTCACTGTCTATATAGGAGACCGTTCTAGAACACTAAGGTTTCATGCATATAATCTTACTGTCTGAGAAGCTCTGTGTTCACTGTCTATATAGAGGACCGTTCTAGAACACTAAGGTTTCATGCATAGAATCTGACTGTTTGAGAAGCTCTGGGCTCACTGTCTATATAGTGGACCGTTCTAGAACACTAAGGTTTCATGCATAGAATCTGACTGTTTGAGAAGCTCTGGGCTCTGTGTTCACTGTCTATATAGAGGACAGTTCTAGAACACTAAGGTTTCATGCATAGAATCTGATAGTCTGAGAAGCTCTGTGCTCACTGTCTATATAGGGGACCGTTCTAGAACACTAAGGTTTCATGCATAGAATCTGACTGTTTGAGAAGCTCTGGGCTCTGTGTTCACTGTCTATATAGAGGACAGTTCTAGAACACTAAGGTTTCATGCATAGAATCTGATAGTCTGAGAAGCTCTGTGCTCACTGTCTATATAGGGGACCGTTCTAGAACACTAAGGTTTCATGCATAGAATCTGACTGTTTGAGAAGCTCTGGGCTCACTGTCTATATAGGGGACCGTTCTAGAACACTAAGGTTTCATGCATAGAATCTGACTGTCTGAGAAGCTCTGGGCTCACTGTCTATATAGGAGACCGTTCTAGAACACTAAGGTTTCATGCATATAATCTTACTGTCTGAGAAGCTCTGTGTTCACTGTCTATATAGAGGACCGTTCTAGAACACTAAGGTTTCATGCATAGAATCTGACTGTTTGAGAAGCTCTGGGCTCACTGTCTATATAGTGGACCGTTCTAGAACACTAAGGTTTCATGCATAGAATCTGACTGTTTGAGAAGCTCTGGGCTCTGTGTTCACTGTCTATATAGAGGACAGTTCTAGAACACTAAGGTTTCATGCATAGAATCTGATAGTCCGAGAGCTTCTGGTCAGCGGGGTGGTGGCACCGGGATCCTCATCTCTCCCAAGTGGTCATTCTCTCTCTCTCCCCTTACCCATCTATCTATCGCCTCCTTTGAATTCCATGCTGTCACAGTTACCAGCCCTTTCAAGCTTAACATTCTTATCATTTATCGCCCTCCAGGTTCCCTCGGAGAGTTCATCAATGAGCTTGATGCCTTGATAAGCTCCTTTCCTGAGGACGGCTCACCTCTCACAGTCCTGGGCGACTTTAACCTCCCCACGTCTACCTTTGACTCATTCCTCTCTGCCTCCTTCTTTCCACTCCTCTCCTCTTTTGACCTCACCCTCTCACCTTCCCCCCCTACTCACAAGGCAGGCAATACGCTCGACCTCATCTTTACTAGATGCTGTTCTTCCACTAACCTCACTGCAACTCCCCTCCAAGTCTCCGACCACTACCTTGTATCCTTTTCCCTCTCACTCTCATCCAACACTTCCCACACTGCCCCTACTCGGATGGTATCGCGCCGTCCCAACCTTCGCTCTCTCTCCCCCGCTACTCTTTCCTCTTCCATCCTATCATCTCTTCCCTCTGCTCATACCTTCTCCAACCTTTCTCCTGACTCTGCCTCCTCAACCCTCCTCTCTTCCCTTTCTGCATCCTTTGACTCTCTATGTCCCCTATCCTCCAGGCCGGCTCGGTCCTCCCCTCCCGCTCCGTGGCTCGATGACTCATTGCGAGCTCACAGAACAGAGCTCCGGGCAGCCGAGCGGAAATGGAGGAAAACTCGCCTCCCTGCGGACCTGGCATCCTTTCACTCCCTCCTCTCTACATTTTTCCTCCTCTGTCTCTGCTGCTAAAGCCACTTTCTACCACTCTAAATTCCAAGCATCTGCCTCTAACCCTAGGAAGCTCTTTGCCACCTTCTCCTCCCTCCTGAATCCTCCTCCCCCTCCCCCCTCCTCCCTCTCTGCAGATGACTTCGTCAACCATTTTGAAAAGAAGGTCGACGACATCCGATCCTCGTTTGCTAAGTCAAATGACACCGCTGGTTCTGCTCACACTGCCCTACCCTGTGCTCTGACCTCTTTCTCCCCTCTCTCTCCAGATGAAATCTCGCTTCTTGTGACGGCCGGCCGCCCAACAACCTGCCCGCTCGACCCTATCCCCTCCTCTCTCCTCCAGACCATTTCCGGGGACCTTCTCCCTTACCTCACCTCGCTCATCAACTCATCCCTGACCGCTGGCTACGTCCCTTCCGTCTTCAAGAGAGCGAGAGTTGCACCCCTTCTGAAAAACCTACACTCGATCCCTCCGATGTCAACAACTACAGACCAGTATCCCTTCTTTCTTTTCTCTCCAAAACTCTTGAACGTGCCGTCCTTGGCCAGCTCTCCCGCTATCTCTCTCAGAATGACCTTCTTGATCCAAATCAGTCAGGTTTCAAGACTAGTCACTCAACTGAGACTGCTCTTCTCTGCATCACGGAGGCGCTCCGCACTGCTAAAGCTAACTCTCTCTCCTCTGCTCTCATCCTTCTAGACCTATCGGCTGCCTTCGATACTGTGAACCATCAGATCCTCCTCTCCACCCTCTCCGAGTTGGGCATCTCCGGCGCGGCCCACGCTTGGATTGCGTCCTACCTGACAGGTCGCTCCTACCAGGTGGCGTGGCGAGAATCTGTCTCCTCGCCACGCGCTCTCACCACTGGTGTCCCCCAGGGCTCTGTTCTAGGCCCTCTCCTATTCTCGCTATACACCAAGTCACTTGGCTCTGTCATAACCTCACATGGTCTCTCCTATCATTGCTATGCAGACGACACACAATTAATCTTCTCCTTTCCCCTTCTGATGACCAGGTGGCGAATCGCATCTCTGCATGTCTGGCAGACATATCAGTGTGGATGACGGATCACCACCTCAAGCTGAACCTCGGCAAGACGGAGCTGCTCTTCCTCCCGGGGAAGGACTGCCCGTTCCATGATCTCGCCATCACGGTTGACAACTCCATTGTGTCCTCCTCCCAGAGCGCTAAGAACCTTGGCGTGATCCTGGACAACACCCTGTCGTTCTCAACCAACATCATGGCGGTGGCCCGTTCCTGTAGGTTCATGCTCTACAACATCCGCAGAGTACGACCCTGCCTCACACAGGAAGCGGCGCAGGTCCTAATCCAGGCACTTGTCATCTCCCGTCTGGATTACTGCAACTCGCTGTTGGCTGGGCTCCCTGCCTGTGCCATTAAACCCCTACAACTCATCCAGAACGCCGCAGCCCGTCTGGTGTTCAACCTTCCCAAGTTCTCTCACGTCACCCCGCTCCTCCGCTCTCTCCACTGGCTTCCAGTTGAAGCTCGCATCCGCTACAAGACCATGGTGCTTGCCTACGGAGCTGTGAGGGGAACGGCACCGCAGTACCTCCAGGCTCTGATCAGGCCCTACACCCAAACAAGGACACTGCGTTCATCCACCTCTGGCCTGCTCGCCTCCCTACCATTGAGGAAGTACAGTTCCCGCTCAGCCCAGTCAAAACTGTTCGCTGCTCTGGCCCCCCAATGGTGGAACAAACTCCCTCACGATGCCAGGACAGCGGAGTCAATCACCACCTTCCGGAGACACCTGAAACCCCACCTCTTCAAGGAATACCTAGGATAGGATAAGTAATCCTTCTCACCACCCCCCCTTAATGATTTAGATGCACTATTGTAAAGTGGCTGTTCCACTGGATGTCAGAAGGTGAATTCACCAATTTGTAAGTCGCTCTGGATAAGAGCGTCTGCTAAATGACTTAAATGTAAATGTAAATGTAAGCTCTGTGCTCACTGTCTATATAGGGGACCGTTCTAGAACACTAAGGTTTCATGCATAGAATCTGACTGTTTGAGAAGCTCTGGGCTCACTGTCTATATAGGGGACCGTTCTAGAACACTAAGGTTTCATGCATAGAATCTGACTGTTTGAGAAGTCTTGGCTCACTGTCTATATAGTGGACCGTTCTAGAACACTAAGGTTTCATGCATAGAATCTGACTGTTTGAGAAGCTCTGGGCTCTGTGTTCACTGTCTATATAGAGGACAGTTCTAGAACACTAAGGTTTCATGCATAGAATCTGATAGTCTGAGAAGCTCTGTGCTCACTGTCTATATAGGGGACCGTTCTAGAACACTAAGGTTTCATGCATAGAATCTGACTGTTTGAGAAGCTCTGGGCTCACTGTCTATATAGGGGACCGTTCTAGAACACTAAGGTTTCATGCATAGAATCTGACTGTCTGGGAAGCTCTGTGTTCACTGTCTATATAGGGGACCGTTCTAGAACACTAAGGTTTCATGCATAGAATCTGACTGTCTGAGAAGCTCTGTGTTCACTGTCTATATAGGGGACCGTTCTAGAACACTAAGGTTTCATGCATAGAATCTGACTGTCTGAGAAGCTCTGGGCTCTGTGTTCACTGTCTATATAGGGGACCGTTCTAGAACACTAAGGTTTCATGCATAGAATCTGACTGTTTGAGAAGCTCTGTGTTCACTGTCTATATAGGGGACCGTTCTAGAACACTAAGGTTTCATGCATAGAATCTGACTGTCTGAGAAGCTCTGGGCTCACTGTCTATATAGGGGACCGTTCTAGAACACTAAGGTTTCATGCATAGAATCTGACTGTCTGAGAAGCTCTGGGCTCACTGTCTATATAGGGGACAGTTCTAGAACACTAAGGTTTCATGCATAGAATCTGACTGTCTGAGAAGCTCTGGGCTCACTGTCTATATAGGGGACCGTTCTAGAACACTAAGGTTTCATGCATAGAATCTGACTGTTTGAGAAGCTCTGGGCTCTGGGCTCACTGTCTATATAGGGGACCGTTCTAGAACACTAAGGTTTCATGCATAGAATCTGACTGTCTGAGAAGCTCTGTGTTCACTGTCTATATAGGGGACCGTTCTAGAACACTAAGGTTTCATGCATAGAATCTGACTGTCTGAGAAGCTCTGGGCTCTGTGTTCACTGTCTATATAGGGGACCGTTCTAGAACACTAAGGTTTCATGCATAGAATCTGACTGTCTAAGAAGCTCTGGGCTCTGTGTTCACTGTCTATATAGGGGACCGTTCTAGAACACTAAGGTTTCATGCATAGAATCTGACTGTTTGAGAAGCTCTGGGCTCTGTGTTCACTGTCTATATAGGGGACCGTTCTAGAACACTAAGGTTTCATGCATAGAATCTGACTGTCTGAGAAGCTCTGGGCTCACTGTCTATATAGGGGACCCGTTCTAGAACACTAAGGTTTCATGCATAGAATCTGACTGTTTGAGAAGCTCTGGGCTCTGTGTTCACTGTCTATATAGGGGACCGTTCTAGAACACTAAGGTTTCATGCATAGAATCTGACTGTTTGAGAAGCTCTGGGCTCACTGTCTATATAGGGGACCGTTCTAGAACACTAAGGTTTCATGCATAGAATCTGACTGTCTGAGAAGCTCTGGGCTCTGTGTTCACTGTCTATATAGGGGACCGTTCTAGAACACTAAGGTTTCATGCATAGAATCTGACTGTTTGAGAAGCTCTGTGTTCACTGTCTATATAGGGGACCGTTCTAGAACACTAAGGTTTCATGCATAGAATCTGACTGTTTGAGAAGCTCTGGGCTCACTGTCTATATAGGGGACCGTTCTAGAACACTAAGGTTTCATGCATAGAATCTGACTGTCTGAGAAGCTCTGGGCTCTGTGTTCACTGTCTATATAGGGGACCGTTCTAGAACACTAAGGTTTCATGCATAGAATCTGACTGTTTGAGAAGCTCTGTGTTCACTGTCTATATAAGGGACCGTTCTAGAACACTAAGGTTTCATGCATAGAATCTGACTGTTTGAGAAGCTCTGGGCTCACTGTCTATATAGGGGACCGTTCTAGAACACTAAGGTTGAGCTGTGATAAAAGGCCTGCACTTCCCAATTCACGTGATAATAATCTCAACAGTAAATCAATAAACTTTTACAACAGTTAAACAAATACCGTTGATGTTGATGTAAAACAAAAAAAAGCTTTTGAAATATCAATAATTGATTGGTAGATCTGAGAACTGACACACAGAGTGGAGACTTGACAGTGGAGACAGAGACCCTTTACATATGTAAAACAAGGGATCTAATTGTTTACCGTGTGTGTTGGTTACCCTTATCTCTCCCCGTGCTGCAGTTCAACCCTGTTGGGAGAGTCAACATTTTGTGACCGGGTTTAAGACTGTTCGACACACATCTATGTCTCTTTAGTCAAGTCTATTATTAACTGTCCAGTGGTTAGAGCGTTGGACTAGTAACCGGAAGGTTGTGAGTTCAAACCCCCGAGCTGACAAGGTACAGATCTGTCGTTCTGCCCCTGAACAGGCAGTTAACCCACTGTTCCCAGGCTGTCATTGAAAATAAGAATTTGTTCTTAACTGACTTGCCTGGTTAAATAAAGGTAAAATAAAAAAAATAAAAAAATAAAATTTACAAACCTACTTTTATCCCACTGTCTTTTAGCTCCCTTGTTTTTAAAACAACGTAAACAGATTAAACTCCAAATGGAGCTGAAGACATAACTGATAAAATACAAAGGAAATACAAAATAAGTGTTGAGTGTTAAAGAAAAGATAAAGTAAATAATATATATATAAACATGCAGATCTTACATTGATTCTTAGATGATTTCATCAGACATCAGGGTTTTTGTCCTCTGACAACAACCCTTGTGATTCCATAAACTTAAAGAACGAACCCTGTTTTTATTCCAACATAAATACAACAGTATGGTTCAACCACAGGATGAAAGGCAAACAGCCACTCTGAACATTGAATGTAAGGCCTATGTGCTCACATCCTAGATGAGCATCAGTGACACGGAGAAGCAAGGCTTCTAGTTGCCAACAACTTGTATGTACTGTAGTCTACATCCTTAATGCATTTTATTATCCTGTTTCATAACAAAAACAGAAAGAAAGAAAGATGGAGAGAGAGTGTGCACACGCACGCAAGAGAGAAAGAAATTTAGACAGAGAGAACAAAAGAAAGAGAGAGAGAGAGAGAGAAAGACAAAGAGAACAAGGCACAGAGAGAATGGAAGACAGAGAAACAGAGAGAAAGAAAGACAGAGAGACAGAGAGAGAGTAAGACAAAGAGAACGATAGAACGAAAGACAGAGAGAACGGTAGACAGAGAAACAGAGAGAAAGAAAGACAGAGAGACAGAAAGAGAGAGTAAGACAAAGAGAACGATAGAACGAGAGACAGAGAGACAGAGAAACAGAGAAAGAAGGACAGAGAGAGAGAGCAGGAGAGAGAGGGCAGGAGAGAAAGAAAGAGAGAGAGAGTAAGACAAAGAGAACGATAGAACGAGAGACAGAGAACGGTAGACAGAGAAACAGAGAGAAAGAAAGACAGAGAGACAGAGAGAGAGTAAGCCAAAGAGAACGATAGAAAGACAGAGACAGAGAAACAGAGAGAAAGAAAGACAGAGAGAGAGTAAGACAAAGAGAACGATAGAACGAGAGACAGAGAGACAGAGAGCAGGAGAGAGAGAAAGAAAGAGAGAGAGAAAGAAAGAGAGAGAGTAAGACAAAGAGAACGATAGAACGAAGGGACCTAAACTCTGAACAGATTTGAACATGTGCAGGAACAGAAAATCTGCAGACTTTAATCTCTATCTATAATGCATGGTAAAATATATATTTTTATTTAACCTTTATTTAACTAGGCAAGTCAGTTAAGAACAACTTCTTATTTACAATGACGGCCTCCCAAAAGGCCTCCTTCTGGGACGGGGGCTGGGATAAAATATAAATAAATAAATAAAATATATATATATATAGGACAAAACACACATCACGACAAGAGAGTCAACACAACACAAAGAGAGACCGAAGACAACAGCATAGCAAAGCAACAACACATGACAACACAGCATTGTAGCAACACAACATGATAACAGCATGGTAGCAACACAACATGATAACAGCACAAGTTACAAACAGACTGGGTTTGAATCCCAAATGGCCCCTTGTTTCCTTTAGAGTGCATTACTTTCGACCAGGACTCATAGCGCACAATGTAAGGAATAGGGTACCATTTGTGACGCAAACCAGAGGGTCCATCCCTCTAAGAGGAGAAGTAGAGGGTCCATCCCTCTAAGTGTAGAAGTAGAGGGTCCATCCCTCTAAGAGGAGAAGTAGAGGGTCCATCCCTCTAAGTGTAGAAGTAGAGGGTCCATCCCTCTAAGTGTAGAAATAGAGGGTCCATCCCTCTAAGTGTAGAAATAGAGGGTCCATCCCTCTAAGAGGAGAAGTAGAGGGTCCATCCCTCTAAGAGGAGAAGTAGAGGGTCCATCCCTCTAAGAGGAGAAGTAGAGGGTCCATCCCTCTAAGAGGAGAAGTAGAGGGTCCATCCCTCTAAGAGGAGAAGTAGAGGGTCCATCCCTCGGAGAGGAGAAGTAGAGGGTCCATCCCTCTAAGAGGAGAAGTAGAGGGTCCATCCCTCTAAGAGGAGAAGTAGAGGGTCCATCCCTCTAAGAGGAGAAGTAGAGGGTCCATCCCTCTAAGTGTAGAAGTAGAGGGTCCATCCCTCTAAGTGTAGAAATAGAGGGTCCATCCCTCTAAGAGGAGAAGTAGAGGGTCCATCCCTCTAAGAGGAGAAGTAGAGGGTCCATCCCTCTAAGAGGAGAAGTAGAGGGTCCATCCCTCTAAGAGGAGAAGTAGAGGGTCCATCCCTCTAAGAGGAGAAGTAGAGGGTCCATCCCTCTAACTGTAGAAGTAGAGGGTCCATCCCTCTAAGAGGGGAAGTAGAGGGTCCATCCCTCTTAGAGGAGATGTAGAGGGTCCATCCCTCTAAGAGGAGAAGTAGAGGGTCCATCCCTCTGAGAGGAGAAGTAGAGGGTCCATCCCTCTAAGAGGAGAAGTAGAGGGTCCATCCCTCTGAGAGGAGAAGTAGAGGGTCCATCCCTCTAAGAGGAGAAGTAGAGGGTCCATCCCTCTAAGAGGAGAAGTAGAGGGTCCATCCCTCTGAGAGGAGAAGTAGAGGGTCCATCCCTCTAAGAGGAGAAGTAGAGGGTCCATCCCTCTAAGAGGAGAAGTAGAGGGTCCATCCCTCTAACTGTAGAAGTAGAGGGTCCATCCCTCTAAGAGGAGAAGTAGAGGGTCCATCCCTCTAAGAGGAGAAGTAGAGGGTCCATCCCTCTGAGAGGAGAAGTAGAGGGTCCATCCCTCTGAGAGGAGAAGTAGAGGGTCCATCCCTCTAAGAGGAGAAGTAGAGGGTCCATCCCTCTAAGAGGAGAAGTAGAGGGTCCATCCCTCTGAGAGGAGAAGTAGAGGGTCCATCCCTCTAAGAGGAGAAGTAGAGGGTCCATCCCTCTGAGAGGAGAAGTAGAGGGTCCATCCCTCTGAGAGGAGAAGTAGAGGGTCCATCCCTCTAAGAGGAGAAGTAGAGGGTCCATCCCTCTAAGAGGAGAAGTAGAGGGTCCATCCCTCTAAGAGGAGAAGTAGAGGGTCCATCCCTCTAAGAGGAGAAGTAGAGGGTCCATCCCTCTAAGAGGAGTTAATGATGACAGTACCCCTCTATCCACCCCTGAGTTAATGATGACAGCATCCCTCTCTGAGTTAATGATGACAGTACCCCTCTATCAACCCCTGAGTTAATGATGACAGTATCCCTCTCTCCACCCCTGAGTTAATGATGACAGTATCCCTCTATCCACCCCTGAGTTAATGATGACAGTATCCCTCTCTGAGTTAATGATGACAGTATCCCTCTCTGAGTTAATGATGACAGTACCCCTCTATCCACCCCTGAGTTAATGATGACAGTACCCCTCTCTGAGTTAATGATGACAGTATCCCTCTCTGAGTTAATGATGACAGTATCCCTCTCTCCACCCCTGAGTTAATGATGACAGTATCCCTCTCTGAGTTAATGATGACAGTATCCCTCTCTGAGTTAATGATGACAGTATCCCTCTCTGAGTTAATGATGACAGTATCCCTCTCTGAGTTAATGATGACAGTACCCCTCTATCCACCCCTGAGTTAATGATGACAGTATCCCTCTATCCACCCCTGAGTTAATGATGACAGTATCCCTCTCTGAGTTAATGATGACAGTACCCCTCTATCCACCCCTGAGTTAATGATGACAGTATCCCTCTATCCACCCCTGAGTTAATGATGACTGTATCCCTCTCTGAGTTAATGATGACAGTATCCCTCTATCCACCCCTGAGTTAATGATGACAGTACCCCTCTCTGAGTTAATGATGACAGTACCCCTCTATCCACCCCTGAGTTAATGATGACAGTACCCCTCTATCAACCCCTGAGTTAATGATGACAGTATCCCTCTATCCACCCCTGAGTTAATGATGACAGTATCCCTCTCTGAGTTAATGATGACAGTACCCCTCTATCCACCCCTGAGTTAATGATGACAGTACCCCTCTCTGAGTTAATGATGACAGTACCCCTCTATCCACCCCTGAGTTAATGATGACAGTACCCCTCTATCCACCCGAGTTAATGATGACAGTATCCCTCTCTGAGTTAATGATGACAGTATCCCTCTATCCACCCCTGAGTTAATGATGACAGTATCCCTCTCTGAGTTAATGATGACAGTATCCCTCTCTGAGTTAATGATGACAGTATCCCTCTATCCACCACTGAGTTAATGATGACAGTATCCCTCTATCCACCCCTGAGTTAATGATGACAGTATCCCTCTATCCACCCCTGAGTTAATGATGACAGTATCCCTCTATCCACCCCTGAGTTAATGATGGCAGTATCCCTCTCTGAGTTAATGATGACAGTATCCCTCTATCCACCCCTGAGTTAATGATGACACTACCCCTCTATCAACCCCTGATTTAATGATGACACTACCCCTCTATCAACCCCTGAGTTAATGATGATAGTATCCCTCTATCCACCCCTGAGTTAATAATAATATGATCCCACAACAAATGTTTATTACCAATGACGTGCTACCCCGGCTAAACCCGGACGGCGCTTGGCAAATTGTGCGCCGCCCTATGGGACTCCCAATCACAGCTGGATTTGATGCAGCCTGGATTCGAACCAGGTATTGCAGTGATGCTTCTTGCACTGAGACGCAGTGCCTTAGGCCGCTGCTCCACTCAGAAGCCCAAGAGTGAAGGAAAGGAGGGATGGAGGAATGGATTAACGGAGGGATGGAGGATGGGAGGGACGCAGGATGGGAGGGATGGAGGAAGGGAGGGACGGAGGATGGGAGGGATAGAGGAATGGAGAAACGGAGGGATGGAGGATGGGAGGGACGGAGGATGGGAGGGACAGAGGATGGGAGGGACAGAGGATGGGAGGGACGGAGGATGGGAGGGACGGAGGATGGGAGGGACGGAGGATGGGAGGGATGGAGGAAGGGAGGGACGGAGGATGGGAGGGATGGAGGAAGGGAGGGACGGAGCGATGGAGGAATGGAGGAAGGGAGGGACGGAGGATGGGAGGGATGGAGGAAGGGAGGAAGGGAGGGACGGAGGATCAGAGGGATGGAGGGACGGAGCGATGGAGGAATGGAGGAATGGAGGAATGAAGGGATGGAGGATGGGAGGGATGGAGGAAGGGAGGGACGGAGGATGGGAGGGATGGAGGAAGGGAGGGACGGAGGATGGGAGGGATGGAGGAAGGGAGGGACGGAGCGATGGAGGAATGGAGGAATGGAGGAATGAAGGGACGGAGGGATGGAGGAATGGAGGAATGGAGGAATGAAGGGATGGAGGGATGGAGGGATGGAGGAATGAAGGGATGGAGGGACGGAGGGATGGAGGAATGAAGGGATGGAGGGATGGAGGAATGAAGGGATGGAGGGATGGAGGAAGGGAGGGATTCTGCCTCCTGTGATCTACAGCAGAAATCGATGAAATGGAACCAATTTATGTCCTATAGTCAGGGGCTAACAACATGCCCTCCACAAAGGAAAGGCAAGTAGAGAGAGTGAAGCTAGAAGATAGATTAGACTGATTCTTCTCTAAGTAGTTTCAGAATAGTGATTACTTATCAGTAGTAATTTTAACTACAGTCTCGCTATCATTAACGTGTGACCTAAAGCAGTAGAATGAAGATCTATCATTTTTCTCTCAATGCCCGTTTGAGTCAATATCAACGCTTTGCTGAAGCGCTTCAGGTGGACGAACATCAATTAGGAGCCAGACTGACGGTGATCCAGCAGAATAGCCACATCCCAGGGGAAACACATCGCTGATAAACAACAACGTCTCTATGGCATGAACATGGTGCTCCCACAGTTACCACGGCTGGTTAAGGACTGACCGCTTCCTTATTTAAACGATTTAAACCATTGATGCTGTTGCTCCACAGCCCTGCCAGGTCCTGACCCCCTCTAATGCAGTGGTTTGAGCCAATCACTAATGGATCAACTGAAGGATCATGGCTGTGTTCACCATCTTGATGAACGTATATAGAAGATCACAACTCTACCCATAGTGTATCCAGTCTATATAGAAGATCACAACTCTACCCATAGTGTTAACCAGTCTATATGGAAGATCACAACTCTCCCCATAGTGTATCCAGTCTATATGGAAGATCACAACTCTACCTACAGTGTATCTAGTCTATATGGTAGATCACAACTCTGCCTACAGTGTATCTAGTCTATATGGAAGATCACAACTCTACCCATAGTGTATCCAGTCTATATGGAAGATCACAACTCTGCCTACAGTGTATCTAGTCTATATGGAAGATCACAACTCTACCTATAGTGTATCTAGTCTATATGGAAGATCACAACTCTGCCTACAGTGTATCTAGTCTATATGGAAGATCACAACTCTACCTACGGTGTATCTATTCTATATAGCAGATCACCACTCTACCTACAGTGTATCTATTCTACATAGCAGATCACCACTCTACCTACGGTGTATCTATTCTATATAGCAGATCACCACTCTACCTACAGTGTATCTATTCTACATAGCAGATCACCACTCTACCTACGGTGTATCTATTCTATATAGAAGATCACCACTCTACCTACGGTGTATCTATTCTATATAGCAGATCACCACTCTACCTACAGTGTATCTATTCTACATAGCAGATCACCACTCTACCTACGGTGTATCTATTCTATATAGAAGATCACCACTCTACCTATGGTGTATCTATTCTATATAGCAGATCACCACTCTACCTACGGTGTATCTATTCTATATAGAAGATCACCACTCTACCTACAATGTATCTAGTCTATATGGAAGATCACTACTCTACCTACAGTGTATCTAATCTATATAGAAGATCACCACTCTACCTACAATGTATCTAGTCTATATGGAATATCACTACTCTACTCTAGAGGGAGTGTTGCTGCACAGCTATTTTCAGGTCTCTCCAGAGATGTTCGATCGGGTTGAAGTCTGTCCTCTGGCTGGGCCACTCAAGGACATTCAGAGACTTGTCACGAAGCCACTCCTGCTTTGTTTTGGCTTTGTGCTTAGAGTTGTTGTTCTGTTGGAAGGTGAACCTTCGCCCCTGTCCGAGGTCCTGAGCGCTCTGGAGCAGGTTTTCATCAAGGATCTCACTGTACTACTGTCCGTTCATCTTTCCCTCGATCCTGACTAGTCTCCCAGTCCCTGCCACTGAAAAACATCCTCACAGCATGATTGCCACCACTATGCTTCACTGTAGGGAGGGTACCAGGTGTTCGTCCAGATGTGACTCTTGGCATTCAGGCCAAAGGGTTCAATCTTGGTTTCATCAGACCAGAGAATCTTGTTTCTCATGGTCTGAGAGTCTTTAGGTGCCTTTTGGTAAACTCCAAGTGGTCTGTCATGTGCCTTTTATTGGGGAGTGGCTGCCGTCTGGCCACTCTACCATAAAGGTCTGATTGGTGGAGTGCTGCAGAGATGGTTATCCTTCTGGAAGGTTCTCCCATCTCCACAGAGGAACTCTGTAGCTTTGTAAGAGTGACCATCGGGTTCTTGGTCACCTCCATGACCAAGGCTGTTCTCCTCCGATTTCTCAGTTTGGACGGGCGGTCAGCTCTAGGAAGAGTGTTGGTGGTTCCAAACTTCTTCCATTTAAGAATGATGGAAGCCACTATGTTATTGGCTACCTTCAATGATGCAGAAATGTGTTGGTACCCTTTCCCAGATCTGTGCCTCGACACAATCCTTCCACCTCATGGCTTGGTTTTTGCTCTGACATGCACTGTCAACTGTGGCACCTTATATATAGACAGGTGTGTGCCTTTTCAAATCATGTCCAATCAATTGAATTTACCACAGGTGGACTCCAATCAAGTTGTAGAAACATCTCAAGGATGATCAATGGAAACAGGATGCACCTGAGCTCAATTCCGAGTCTCGCAGCAAAGGGTGGGAATAGTTACAGGATGTCCATAAGCTATTTCTGTTTTTTTATTTGTAATACATTCGCATAATTACAACATTTCTTTAAACCTGTTTGTTTGCTTTGTCCTTATGGGGTACTGTGTGTAGATTGATGAGGAACATTTTTTATCAAAATCCATTTTAGAATAAGGCTGTAACATAACAACATTTTGGAAAAGTCTGAATTCTTCCCGAATGCAGCAGTACATGAATAATACTAAATCCCACAACCCTTTGGATTTCAGACTACAGACACGAAGAACCCTGTTATTAATCATCTCTGTAGTTCTAAGTGACAGTCACCTCCTACTCTCTTTGTTAAGAGACTGTCGAACGGCAGAGTAGAATCCCAATGGTCAGTGTGAAATATTTAGCTTTTCTTAGGGATATCATCTTAGTCCTGTCAGAAACACATGTACCCATCCACCCAGTCAACTCTGACAGTGTCACGGGCTGATGGCTTGGTCTTTATTCCAAACTATCCAAACTATCAAAGCCATTTAAGAATAATTGATCATGTCTGAAGTCAAGGTGGGATGTCAGCTGAGCAGGAGAGGCCCAGACATCCAGAGCTGTCAATAACCGTAGCCAACATCCCCACTTGCCTTTTCAAACGACCTGCCCTAAATGCATGCAGTGACCCTGTGTGTGAGGTGTGAGCTCATGTACATTAGCATTCACCACCAAACAAACCCAGAGTATCCAGATTGCTGTAGTAGTAATGCCTGGCACATTGGAGGGAGCAGGGACCAGGGGCCACGGAACAGGGAATAGGGACCAGAGACCAGGGACCAGGGACCAGAGACCAGAGACCAGGGACCGGACACCAGAGACCAGAGACCAGGGACCAGAGACCAGAGACCAGGGACCAGAGACCAGAGAAGAGGGACCAGGGACCAGAGACCAGGGACCAGGGACCAGGGACCAGGGACCAGGGACCAGAGACCAGGGACCAGGGACCAGGGACCAGGGACCAGGGACCAGGGACCAGAGACCAGAGACCAGGGACCAGGGACCGGACACCAGAGACCAGAGACCAGAGACCAGGGACCAGGGAACAGGGACCAGAGACCAGGGACCAGGGACCAGGGACCAGGGACCAGGGACCGGACACCAGAGACCAGAGACCAGGGACCAGGGACCAGGGACCAGGGACCAAGGACCAGAGACCAGGGACCAGGGACCAGGGACCAGAGACCAGGGACCAGGGTCAAGAGACCAGAGACCAGGGACCAGGGACCAGGGACCAGGGACCAGGGACCAGGGACCGGACACCAGAGACCAGGGACCAGGGACCAGGGACCAGGGACCGGACACCAGAGACCAGGGACCAGGGACCAGAGACCAGAGACCAGAGACCAGAGACCAGAGACCAGAGACCAGAGACCAGGGACCAGGGACCAGGGACCGGACACCAGAGACCAGGGACCAGGGACCAGGGACCGGACACCAGAGACCAAGGACCAGGGAACAGGGACCAGAGACCAGGGACCAGAGACCAGACACCAGACACCAGAGACCAGGGACCAGAGACCAGACACCAGACACCAGAGACCAGAGACCAGAGACCAGGGACCAGGGACCAGAGACCAGAGACCAGAGACCAGAGACCAGAGACCAGAGACCAGGGACCAGAGACCAGAGACCAGAGACCAGGGACCAGGGACCAGAGACCAGAGACCAGAGACCAGGGACCAGGGACAAGGGACCAGAGACCAGAGACCATGGACAAGAGACCAGAGACCAGGGACCAGGGACCAGAGACCAGGGACCAGGGACCAGGGACCAGAGACCAGAGACCAGAGACCAGGGACCAGGGACCAGAGACCAGAGACCAGAGACCAGGGACCAGGGACCAGAGACCAGAGACCAGAGACCAGACACCAGAGACCAGAGACCAGGGACCAGGGACCAGAGACCAGAGACCAGGGACCAGGGACCAGGAACCAGGGACCAGGGACCAGAGACCAGAGACCAGGGAACAGGGACCAGACACCAGAGACCAGGGACCAGAGACCAGAGACCAGAGACCAGGGACCATGGACCAGGGACCAGGGACCAGGGACCAGACACCAGACACCAGAGACCAGGGACCAGAGACCAGACACCAGACACCAGAGACCAGGGACCAGGGACCAGAGACCAGGGACCAGGGACCAGGGACCAG